>NC_052312.1:8504334-8706834 GCF_016432855.1 Salvelinus namaycush | reverse complement strand
CGTGGCCCTGTCTTCTTGCAGCGCTGATAGGTCCTGAACTCTCTTTCTCTTGGAGGCTGGTTGTTGCTCCCCGAGGCGGCCCACAATGCTTTGCTGCGGCCCAATTAGACTCCCAGCCATGTCAGGATTCCTCTCGGTTAACGATGCCATGGTGCCTCCTGTGCGTGATTAGCAGTGGCCGTGCCACGCGACAGCCTAGTTTATCATCTCATCTCTTGTGCGACGACACTGAGACTTAGAGGAGACGCTGGTTCTGTGTAGATCTGTGTAGAGACTCTCAGTTCCACTGTCTCAAAGGTGTTGTGGCTGACAAATGGTTCTATGTGTTGGGGAGAAACTGTGGCTCTGGGTCCAGTTGAGTTGGTCAAAGTACACCCATCTCTCCGTGCCCTAGTGGTCGAGCCAAAATGAAGAGCTTTACTTCTCCTTGCCAGTCTCTTAACCCTGAGTTAACTTGTGGGAATGATGCACTGCACTGCAATACGTAGCCGCTGATGAAATGGGTGCATTCATCGATTAGTGTGCATTAATCAACGGTATTTACATAGAAATACTGTGATAATTGATTAATCGACTATTGTTAATTGGGAAAAAGCTTGTGAATGTAACACATCTCATCCATCCTGCCGACGGGTCCTCCACACAGTAAATTACATCCACATTAAACCAGATGGCTAAAACAGGAGCTTCAAATACCGACCAAAACACCAAACTTTATACCGTCCACCTTGAGGACAGACAATATGGGGAAGGGAGTGATGTAGTGTGAGATAGATAGAGAATTAATGTGAGGAAAAGTGAGAGAACAGAGAATGAATGAGAGAACAAGTGAGAGAATGACCTCCTCTGTTTATACGATCAGAGGTCGTTCTCCCATTGATCTCGGTGACAAAGGGAGAGCGACAAAAAGAGAAAGTGGATTCGCTATTAAAATTAATTCCATTTTAATACCACTGCTCTTATTAACGATTTGCCTTGTTTCTACGGAGATGAGTGAGGCTGGCTGACACGGCAGCAATGAGGTTTACAGCCTCATTTAGCACTAAGCCCTCTTCCCCTAGCCTGTTTGCTGTCTTCATTACCTGGGCATTAGAAGATGGTCAAACGTCAGCATTAAGCAGCCTGCCAGTTAGGCGTACAGGTAGTAGAGCAATAGCAATATGTGGATTGAAGTGCCCATTAGTTATTAGCTAGCTAGCTACTTTAGCCCAATCAGCCTGTCAGTTGGGTAAGCAGCATGTGGTAGAGCCATAGCATTATGGGGATTGAAGTACCCATTAGCTGCTAGCTAGCTGCAGTAGCGCTGCATGCTTTTACAGTGCATTAGTTCCAAGCTAATGGGGCATTGGATAACCCATTAGCCTCTAGCTAGCTACAGTAGGGTTACTGTGTATTAGCTTCAAGCTAATATGACCCATTGCATTGTTATCTGCCCCCAAACCTATTTCTGGTGTTCTCCCAGGGTAGCAGGCACGATGAGACCTTCATTGTTATGGCCTGCTGTTTTGGCCTGATGTGTCCTCTGTGCTCCTTAGCGTTAGCCCCATGCGCTCTTCTGGCCTCTTGTGCTCCTTAGCGTTAGCCCCCCTGCTCTCTTCTGGCCTCTTATGCTCCTTAGTGTTAGCCCCCATGCCTTCTTCTGGCCTCATGTGCCCCTTAGCGTTAGCCCCCATGCTCTCTTCTGGCCTCTTGTGCGCCTTAGCGTTAGCCCCCATGCTCTCTTCTGGCCTCTTGTGCTCCTTAGAGTTAGCCCCTTCTGGCCTCTTGTGGCTGGGGCAGATAAATAGCACATGGACTATATCCCAGAGGAACAATTTTCCATGAATTATGCCTGTTCTGCAGGCTTCGAAAGTGTTCCAGTGGTACATCAAAATCTATTGTCCCTTCGTTCTCACTCTCTCTCTCCCGTTCTCTCGTTCATAAGCTCTCTCTCAAGCAGTTTATCTTAAACTCGTTCTCCTGTTCTCTCTGCAGTAGGGGACTTTCCCTCATATTTACTTTTCAAATAGTGTGATTAAACGTCTCTCTATCCAATTTCGTGGCTTCAGACAAAAAGCCAGGGAGAAAGGTAACAACAGTTAATGGGAAAACGGTTATCCTGTTTGTGTGTGTGTGTGTGCGTGCGTGTGCGTGCGTGTATGCGCGTGTCGTGTGTGTTTGCGCATATGGGCTATCAATTGATAAAACCCTTTTTTTCCTCAAAACTAAATCATTTCACACACAACTGGGGGGGACAATCTCATTCCACCAAGCCACACTCCATTATCCACCAGGCACCTGCAGCCACCACGCATCGCCAGTCGCAAAAATAAACAGACAGATTTGTAATATTGGATTTTCTTCTTGCATAAACAAAACATCAGGCCTTAACAGTGTTGGATGGCCACTGCTTGTTTTGTTGTTTTCCAACCATACCAAATGTGCCCTTTAACCAGTTGTTTCACAGTGGTAGTTAGGACATCGTACAGTAGCCTGCAGTAGGTCTTCAATGGAAGTGACTGGCTTCCTTGGGGCACTGTACTATTTCAGGGCTGGTTCCACCAGGCAGTGGAGTGGAAGAATCCCTCATTATGACTTTGTTTACAGACCCATTATTTTCCCTACTAATCACTGTTCTCTTTGCCTCGGTGATTGCCATCATGAAATACTGCGAGTTGCCTGTCATCAGGGTTAACCTTTTGTTTCAGCCTCTTAGGCTTTGCTACTGTATTGCGTAGTCTAATTATTTCATTTCCTCTTCCTGTTGGTTAGTTTTTAATGTATTGCCCTTTTAGTAAAAGGAATTATCCTGCTTTGAATGTGTAAACATAGAGCCCTTCGCTGCAACTGTTAGCGCTAGCACAGTTAGCCGTCGTCATGACATCGCTCATCCAAAGCATAATAAGCATAATACACCTCAAGGACAGACTGATTCAGTTCTGCTGACTTCATCAATAACCATCACTATTTTACTCTGTCACTCACTCACTCATTTCCTGCTACACTTGATATAATTGGTCCGTGTCATTGGAAAAACTATAAATAGTGCTGGGCCCAATTGGTGAGCGAGAGAGAGGAAAGAAGCCACGACAGTAAATACGTCTTTAATAATCATTTCTCCCACCGCCATATGTTGGTGCATCAAACTGACATCTCCTGTGCCAGTGGACGGTGGCAAGAGGAGAGGAGAGGAGAGGAGGGAGGGAGGGAGGGAGTAAGAGGAGAGGAGGGAGGGAGTGAGAGGAGAGGAGGGGTGAGAGGAGAGGAGAGGAGGGATGGAGTAAGAGGAGAGGAGAGGGGGAGTGAGAGGAGAGGAGGGGGGGAGTAAGATGAGAGGGTGAGTAAGAGAAGCGGAGAGGGGGAGTGAGATGAGAAGAGAGGGGGAGTGAGAGGAGAGGAGGGAGGGAGTAAGATAATAGGAGAGGGGGAGTAAGAGAATAGGAGAGGGGGAGTGAGAGGAGAAGAGAGGGGGAGTGAGAAGAGAAGAGGAGTGAGATGAGAAGGGGAGTATGAGGAGAGGAGGAGTGGAGAGGAGAGGAGGGGGGAGTGAGAGGAGAGGAGAAGAGAAGAGAAGAGAGGAGAGGAGAGGCGTAGTGAGAAGAGAGGGGTAGTGAGAGGAGAGGAGAGGGGTAGTGAGAAGAGAGGGGTAGTGAGAGGAGAGGAGAAGAGAAAAGAAGAGAAGAGAGGAGAGGGGTAGTGAGAAGAGAGGAGAGGGGTAGTGAGAAGAGAGGAGAAGAGAAAAGAAGAGAGGAGAGGGGTAGTGAGAAGAGAGGGGTAGTGAGAGGAGAGGAGAAGAGAAAAGAAGAGAGGAGAGGAGAGGGGTAGTGAGAAGAGAGGGGTAGTGAGAGGAGAGGAGAGGGGTAGTGAGAAGAGAGGGGTTGTGAGAGGAGAGGAGAAGAGAAAAGAAGAGAGGAGAGGGGTAGTGAGAAGAGAGGAGAAGGGTAGTGAGAAGAGAGGGGTAGTGAGAGGAGAGGAGAGGGGTAGTGAGAAGAGAGGGGTAGTGAGAGGAGAGGAGAAGAGAAAAGAAGAGAGGAGAGGAGAGGGGTAGTGGGAAGAGAGGGGTAGTGAGAGGAGAGGAGAGGGGTAGTGAGAAGAGAGGAGAGGAGAGGGGTAGTGAGAAGAGAGGGGTAGTGAGAGGAGAGGAGAGGGGTAGTGAGAAGAGAGGGGTAGTGAGAGGAGAGGAGAAGAGAAAAGAAGAGAGGAGAGGGGTAGTGAGAAGAGAGGGGTAGTGAGAGGAGAGGAGAGGGGTAGTGAGAAGAGAGGGGTAGTGAGAGGAGAGGAGAGGGGTAGTGAGAAGAGAGGGGTAGTGAGTAGTATTATACTAGAGGGGTAGTGAGAGGAGGGGAGAGGTGGAGTGAGTAGTATTATACTAGAGGGGTAGTGAGATGATGGGAGATGGGGAGTGAGTAGTATTATACTAGAGTGGTAGTGAGAAGAGAGGGGTAGTGAGAGGAGAGGTGAGGGGTAGTGAGAAGAGAGGGGAAGTGAGATGAGGGGAGAGGTGGAGTGAGTAGTATTATACTAGAGGGGTAGTGAGATGAGGGGAGATGGGGATTCAATGCAGCTGAGCCACCTCATCCTCAGTCTGATCTACACTTACTCTACTCAGTCTGGCAAAGACTCATATGGCAATTACACAGCTCCACTAGTCCTACAGGCGATAGCTATAAATAGTTCTACCTCTCATCTCTGCTGTCCATGACCATATCCTCACTTTACCAAGAAAGGCTGGTTCAATAAGAAGCACTGCAACACCTAGCTTCCCTCCAGCTTTGTCTTTGATGGCATCCTGCTGTTACTGTATGATTCTGGGTTGTCTGTTTAGGTGGGTGGTCTGTTTATGAGTCTTTCTTCCTGGGTTAGAGGTTTTTATGTGACAGATGTAACGGATGTGAAATGGCTAGCTAGTTAGTGGGTACGTGCTAATAGCGTTTCAATCAGTTACGTCACTTGCTCTGAGACTTGAAGTAGGGTTTCCCCTTGCTCTGCAAGAGCCGCGGCTTTTGTGGAGCGATGGGTAACGACGCTTCGTGGGTGTCAGTTGTTGATGTGTGCAGAGGGTCCCTGGTTCGCGCCCGGGTCGGGGCGAGGGGACGGTTTAAAGTTATACTGTTACATTGATGCCGCGGCTTTTGTGGAGCGATGGGTAACGATGCTTCGTGGGTGTCAGTTGTTGATGTGTGCAGAGGGTCCCTGGTTCGCGCCCGTGTCGGGGCGAGGGGACGGTTTAAAGTTATACTGTTACATTGATGCTGTTGACCCGGATCACTGGTTGCTGCGGAAAAGGAGGAGGTTGAAAGGGGGGTGAGTGTAACGGATGTGAAATGGCTAGCTAGTTAGCGGGTACGCGCTAATAGCATTTCAATCGGTTACGTCACTTGCTCTGAGACCTGAAGTAGGGTTTCCCCTTGCTCTGCAAGGGCCGTGGCCTTTGTGGAGCGATGGGTAACGATGCTTCGTGGGCGACCGTTGTTGATGTGTGCAGAGGGTCCCTGGTTCGCGCCCAGACATGACAGACATGACCGACATGGAAGACATGACAGACATGACAGACATGACAGGCATGGAGGACATAACAGTATGCCTTCTAGTACAATACTACTTTATGTACATGTATTTATGTGTGTGTGTGTGTGTGACTGTACTGTAACACATTTTTTATTTGTGTGAAAACTGTGTGTGTTTGTGTGGGATAAACGTGCAGGTTTTCTCCGTAAGCCGTGTACAGTATCTCCTCTGAGGACTTGAGTCGCTGAGAGTGGCTGCTACAGTGTGCCACACCCTTTCTGATGGGTAGGTGACTCGAGCTCTCTCCCTCCAGGTAAAGGACCCGAGACGGTCTTCGCCGGACAGAAGCTCAACGACAACGAGTGGCACACGGTGAAAGTGGTGCGCAGAGGAAAGAACCTCCAGCTCTCTGTGGACAATGTGACGGTAGAAGGTCAGTGTCCACTCTCCACTGTCTGCCACTACCCCCTGTTGGGTAGAATGGAGGGATGGAGGGGGTGAGAGGTGAGAGGAATGCAAGAGAGAGGTTATATGATGAGGCATGGGGCTAAAAATGACCCTGTGAAGTCATTCCTTAAGTTGCCAGTGTCAGTTTGAACCAGTTTGTGGTGGTCACAAACCGCCCAGAGAAGTCCTCTGGGGCTGACCATATTTAGGACGGGGGTATTTGTAATAAGCCGCTTGGCCAAGCTCATTACTGTTCATTACTAGGAAGCCATAACATCATCAAGGCATGTAACCCACATATTCCATCCGTATACATATCATTACCTGGGCCTAAAGCTTGTCCTGATCAGGCCACATGGTTAGGAAAATGAGGAGGAAGTCAGGCCTATAATCCCAACATATTCCCATGTCCTCCTTCCCCCTTCAGGCCAAATGACAGGCGCCCACACCCGTCTGGAGTTCCACAACATTGAGACGGGCATCATGACCGAGCGCCGCTTCATCTCCGTGGTGCCCTCCAACTTCATCGGTCACCTCCAGGGCCTGACGGTCAACGGTGTGCCTTACCTGGACCAGTGCAAGAATGGCGACATCTCCTACTGTGAACTCAACGCCCGCTTCGGCATGCGCCACATCATCGCCGATCCGGTGACGTTTCGAACGAAAGCGAGCTACCTGGCGTTGGCTACTTTGCAGGCCTACGCCTCCATGCACCTCTTCTTCCAGTTTAAGACCACCACGTCGGACGGCCTGTTGCTCTTCAACTCTGGGGACGGCAGCGACTTCATCGTCGTGGAGCTGGTCAAAGGGTGAGTCTGGACGTTTGATTGGTCCTTACTGATAAGGACATGACATGAGGTTACCCTGAAAAATGAAATGTGGTGAAGTTTAGATTATTCTTCCCACATGGCCTACCATTCCAAGTGTGGCACATCTTAATCACACAATAAAGCATAAAACAATTATTTGCATGAAAATATTGTAAGATGTAGATGAGGTGAAAATGATAAAGTCCTACATCCGTTCCACAGATAGAGAAGGGAGTTTGGGTAATACGGTACTGTGAATCAGAGCTGGTTGGAGTCATTTCCCTCTATTTCCCAGGGAGCGTTAATAACCACTTTGGTTTATAGCTCCATGAATGGCCAGAACAGGCTATAATTATGGGGAGGAAATAGAAGTTGTAGAAAATATTCCACTTTCTTCATTGTAAAGACCAGACGTCCATCCAGCTGTACACACAATCCGTATGCCCCATAGATGTAAACAGACTAAACGAAAGCTATTTAATTGGCCTTAAAATTGTAATGTACATGTTAAAACTCTGAATGAAGGCTTTGAAGAAAAGGAACCCTGAAATAGCACTGCTCTGATTGGTGTGTTAGATTCCCTGCTGTCGCCAGCCTATTCATCCATTCTTACGGCATGTATGAAAAATCCTTGTTATGTTGCATGTATCTCCCTTCTCCTCTTCCTCCCCGCCTGGCATTGTTACGACACAAAGGAGACCAAACGTCTCTTTCAGCAGACACAAAGACAAGGCAAAGCAGGAATAAACACATTCGATAAACATTGCTCAGGCAAACCAGTCATCACCAGACGACACAAAAGCAAATCATTTTGCGCATGAACAAGCTATGCCACCATGTCCGCCTCGGGGCAAACAGGAGGGAAATGTTTCTTTCAGAGTGTCTCAGAGGAAAAATGAGTTATTTACATTTCAAAGTATATCATTTCTGAGAAGCTGTATATTACTGAGTGTGAGGTAGGGCCATCTACTGCTGGAGGCTGAGTGAAAGGATACTGTTTAAATATAATACGGGTTGGACTGACTCACCCTGTCACCTTGAACTCCGGGCTCCTCCATTGAACATCCTTAACTATACTGAAAGGACTGCATGGCATCTCCATGGAGTTGTTCAAAACACAACTTTTTTCAAAAGACCCAGGAACATTTTTCAAAAGAGCCAAACACCAAATTCTTCAGCATGCTTGGCGAGACCGGCTCTCTCTGGTTTACACTTATTTCAAAGAACTTTGTTCTGTGGGTGACATTTTGATTTTGGTTTGGTCACACTGACTGAATGTGATGGATGAGGTGTTACACACACGTACACACACACACACACGTACACACACACCTACAGTAATTTACTAAAAGTCTCTTACGACCTGTGTTTATAGCTACGTCCATTACGTCTTTGACCTTGGTAACGGTCCGTCGCTGATGAAGGGCAACTCGGACAAGCCGCTCAACGACAACCAGTGGCACAACGTGGTGGTCTCCCGGGACGCCAACAACGTGCACACGCTCAAGATCGACTCACGCACCGTCACCCAGCACTCCAATGGAGCCCGCAACCTGGATCTCAAAGGTAAGGGGCACTATTCTATATCCCCTTTTCCATAGGCAACTGCTGTAGTTGAAGGGTCCTCCGTGGCTCTACTGCTAATCAAGTTTGTCAATATTGGGCACACATCCCAATATATTTGGTTCTTCTCTCTCTGGTTCTCTCTAGCTTTCAGTGAGTTACTCAGAGATTCCACTGTGTTTTAAGTAACGTTCCCGTAGCATGCACAGTCAGAAATATTCAACCAGAGAATGCTCACTGAGCCAACCAGCTGTGACTTATGAAAGATAGCCCAAACTTGGCATGACTCTCTGGGGAACTATCTTCACACACACTCAGCCGGTCCTTTCACATGACTTGTGGCTGTCTCTCAGTAAGACAGTCTTTCATGTACTGTCACGCAACAATGAAAAGAAAAGTATCTGTGTCTGTAATGTGTGTACCATGAGACTTGGACTCAGAAGGTGCTGAAAAGTTGCTGACTGTCTACCTGTGCTGTGCGTGTGTGTGTGCACCTTTCTGCCCCCTTCGAGGATGCTAAGAATGTGCACATGCCCATACGTGCGCACAGTTATTTATTCATTTTTATTCTGTTTGTTCAGCTTTCAAATGCATGACCGCTCAGGATGCTTGTTGTTCAGGTTAGACAGAGTAGAGAAACCCGATCCCAGTGCCAATCACAAATCCGCCCGCCAAACAACAGTGGACAGGAGGCAGAATTAAACCTAACAAAAAGCTGGCAGCCAGCCCGCCGCGCCAACCAACCCTCTTCACCTTGAAATATGATCCTCTCCTTCAGCCGCTGTCGGCATCGCCGGACGCTCGGCACAATTTCCCCAGCCAATCAGTACCTCCTAATATCAACTAAAACCCCTGCGTCTCCGAAGAGATTGAAGGGGAAAAATAACAACAATATCGACAAAAACAAACCCCACATATTCCTCTTCCTCCCAGTAGACGTGTGTCTAGTTGTAATTCTGCTGGCGGTCGCACGGTGGGAAAACAAAGTACCCCAGGTACACTTGACTTTTATCAGAGATGTGATCACAACGATCAACAATGGCTTTTAGGAGAGAAGCCTCTTTCTTCCACCGGGGGGGGGGGGGGGGGGGGGGGGGCTTAGGAAGTAGAGGGGCCCTTAGGATGTAGAGGGGCCCTTAGGATGTAGAGGGGCCAATAGGAAGTAGAGGGGCCCTTAGGAAGTAGAGGGGCCAATAGGAAGTAGAGGGGACCTTAGGAAGTAGAGGGGCCCTTAGGAAGTAGAGGGGCCCTTAGGATGTACAGGGGCCAATAGGAAGTAGAGGGGCCCTTAGGAAGTAGAGGGGCCCTTAGGAAGTAGAGGGGCCCTTAGGATGTAGAGGGGCCCTTGGGAAGTAGAGGGGCCCTTAGGAAGTAGAGGGGCCAATAGGATGTAGAGGGGCCCTTAGGATGTAGAGGGGCCCTTAGGATGTAGAGGGGCCAATAGGAAGTAGAGGGGCCCTTAGGAAGTAGAGGGGCCCTCCCAGTGGGTGCTGGCGGATCTGAGAGGTCAAAAGATAAAAAGCCAACCAGAGCTTTTATAAGCCTTATTGATGGGGTACGTCCTCTCTCTGCCAGTACCTTTATCTGCAGGGCCTGCTGGTGCCATAAAATTGGCTGTGTTAATCATGAGTGGGTTTCAGCTGACTGGCGCAGTACCAGGGACCTTATATTAAGAGGGATGGCGGGGACAGTGATGGCGGGGACAGTGATAACACGTACCCCTGGATGTAGTTGATAAGAGGGAAGAATCAGGAGGCCCGTGGAAAGTGGACGGCAATACGTAGGTTTAAACCGCAGGATATGAACTTGGGTCTCCCACGGGAGCAACCAACGTCATAGACCATTAGACCAAGAGGACAGTACGTTTTTGGGCTGAGGGTAGACACTGTTTTTGAAGTTCTCAGGCGGTGCTACCTCATCACGTGCCCATGACTGACTCATGTCCTCTATATGGAGAGCCTGTATAGTTTCTATAGTATGCTATCAGACTCGTAGATTAAACACTCTCTTTCCCACTATCATAGCCATGCTTTCTTTGTAGCATATCTGCCCCAATGATCTTCTAGTGGAATCATAGACTGCATCTCTATCTTATTTCCATGGAGTTTGTCAAAAAAAGCTGTTCTTGATTGATGACCAGTATCTATGATAGAGTGACAGCTGTTCATGTCAGGCAAGAGGCAGACTTGGGACCCAGGGAGAGCATGGAAACAAGATGAGGGTCAGAAGATGAGAAATTACTCACAGCCTCAAACTGGGAAAGAGTATCTCATAGTCTAAAATAGATGAATTGTGTAAAATAGTCCCGTCTCAATCAACTGAACTGACCTGACAACACAGTAAAGGTGTAAGCAATCTGCTTTTCACCTCTGCAGTCCTTTCATATCAGTACAGATGAAGTCGAGGAGGGGAAGAAGACTATTGAACGGCTGCCACAAATGAAGCGTGTGTCGTCAACAATCCTCTTGGCCTCCAGCTACAGGCCCCGCGTCGCTAACACTTCTATTTGCATATTTCACAATGTGTGAAATGATTTGTCTCTGTAAAAGAAACAGAAGGCCCAGGCAATTTGTGAAGAAGAAGGGGGTGGCCATTTTCTGCTTTTTATTGCCAACCGACTTGGTGAGTGTTCTTCCGAGGCGTTACTATAAACACTAAATCCACACGTCTGTAGAAAGCATGGCTTTTCACCATCATCACTATCACTACCACCATCACTACCATCACTATCATTATAACTATCATCCAGATCACTACCACCATCATCCCTATCACTACCACCATCATCAGTATCACTACCACCATCATCACTATCACTACCACCATCACTATCATTATAACTATCATCCAGATCACTACCACCATCATCACTATCACTACCACCATCATCACTATCACTACCACCATCACTACCATCACTATCATTATAACTATCATCCAGATCACTACCACCATCATCACTATCACTACCACCATCATCACTATCACTCTCACTACCACCATCATCACTATCACTACCACCATCATCACTATCACTACCACCATCATCACTATCACTGCCACCATCACTACCATCACTATCATTATAACTATCATCCAGATCACTACCACCATCATCACTATCACTACCACCATCATCACTATCACTACCACCATCATCACTATCACTACCACCATCATCACTATCACTACCACCATCACTATCATTATAACTATCATCCAGATCACTACCACCATCATCACTATCACTACCACCATCATCACTATCACTACCACCATCACTACCATCACTATCATTATAACTATCATCCAGATCACTACCACCATCATCACTATCACTACCACCTTCATCACTATCACTACCACCATCATCACTATCACTACCACCATCATCACTATCACTACCACCATCACTACCACCATCATCACTATCACTACCACCATCACTACCACCACTATCATTATAACTATCATCCAGATCACTACCACCATCATCACTATCACTACCACCATCATCACTATCACTACCACCATCATCACTATCACTACCACCATCATCACTATCACTACCACCATCACTACCATCACTATCATTATAACTATCATCCAGATCACTACCACCATCATCACTATCACTACCACCATCACTATCATTATGACTATCACTATCATCACTATCACTATCATCACTATCACCACTGTCACCACTATCACTATCATCACTATCACCACTGTCACTATCACCACTATCACCATTATCACTATCATCACTATCACCACTGTCATCACTATCACTATCATCACTATCACTAGCATCACTATCATCACTATCACTAGCATCACTATCATTACTATCACTAGCATCACTATCATCACTATCATCACTATCACTATCGGCACTATCACTATCACCACTATCACCACTATCATCACTATCATCACTATCACTATCATCACTCTCATCACTATCACTTTCACTAAGGGATGGTTCTACATTTACATAATGGGTCCCTGGAGGAACATGGGGGAGGGCCATGCCTTTTCAACTTCAGTCAAGGGGAGGGCCATGCCTTTTCAACTTCAGTCAAGGGGAGGGTCATGCCTTTTCAACTTCAGTCAAGGGGAGGGTCATGCCTTTTCAACTTCAGTCAAGGGGAGGGCCATGCTTTTTCAACTTCAGTCAAGGGGAGGGTCATGCTTTTTCAACTTCAGTCAAGGGGAGGGCCATGCTTTTTCAACTTCAGTCAAGGGGAGGGTCATGCTTTTTCAACTTCAGTCAAGGGGAGGGCCATGCTTTTTCAACTTCAGTCAAGGGGAGGGTCATGCTTTTTCAACTTCAGTCAAGGGGAGGGTCATGCCTTTTCAACTTCAGTCAAGGGGAGGGTCATGCTTTTTCAACTTCAGTCAAGGGGAGGGTCATGCTTTTTCAACTTCAGTCAAGGGGAGGGCCATGCTTTTTCAACTTCAGTCAAGGGGAGGGCCATGCTTTTTCAACTTCAGTCAACGGGAGGGCCATGCTTTTTCAACTTCAGTCAAGGGGAGGGTCATGCTTTTTCAACTTCAGTCAAGGGGAGGGTCATGCCTTTTCAACTTCAGTCAAGGGGAGGGTCATGCTTTTTCAACTTCAGTCAAGGGGAGGGCCATGCTTTTTCAACTTCAGTCAAGGGGAGGGCCATGCTTTTTCAACTTCAGTCAAGGGGAGGGTCATGCTTTTTCAACTTCAGTCAAGGGGAGGGCCATGCTTTTTCAACTTCAGTCAAGGGGAGGGCCATGCTTTTTCAACTTCAGTCAACGGGAGGGCCATGCTTTTTCAACTTCAGTCAAGGGGAGGGCCATGCTTTTTCAACTTCAGTCAAGGGGAGGGTCATGCCTTTTCAACTTCAGTCAAGGGGAGGGCCATGCTTTTTCAACTTCAGTCAAGGGGAGGGCCATGCTTTTTCAACTTCAGTCAAGGGGAGGGCCATGCTTTTTCGACTTCAGTCAAGGGGAGGGCCATGCTTTTTCAACTTCAGTCAAGGGGAGGGTCATGCCTTTTCAACTTCAGTCAAGGGGAGGGTCATGCCTTTTCAACTTCAGTCAAGGGGAGGGCCATGCTTTTTCAACTTCAGTCAAGGGGAGGGTCATGCTTTTTCAACTTCAGTCAAGGGGAGGGCCATGCTTTTTCAACTTCAGTCAAGGGGAGGGTCATGCTTTTTCAACTTCAGTCAAGGGGAGGGTCATGCTTTTTCAACTTCAGTCAACGGGAGGGCCATGCTTTTTCAACTTCAGTCAAGGGGAGGGTTTAGTCTTTGTAAAATCTCCTCCAGGGGAGGGTCATGTAATTTGTAATTGATGAAATTTCAATATTTCTGAGTATTTTAGAATTAGTCGCTTATTAGGCTATGCCTGATGCCATCCCTCATTTCTAATTCTCTGCTGGCTGCGCAATATCAAGTGAGCCTATAGGCTATTTAGTGTGGTCTCAATCACATTATCCATAGCCTATAGGCTACGAAGTGCATGCTCAGAGAAGCACAGAGCAAAGTTATATTTCTAAGATAGTTGCTGGGATGGTGTAAATAAAACTAGGCTGTATTACACACTGTGATGGATATTACAACCCTGAGCCCCGGCCCGCTCTGCTCTTGCTGATGAAAAACGTTTTTTGTGTGCTGCCTAACAATGGCTGTGCTGTGTAGGCTTACAGTGGCAGTTCAGGAGGAGTCAAAGGCTTCTTCCAAATGTTTTTATTTATTAAGCCTAGTCCAAAAAATTCCTATCTTGTGCACAGACTAGCCTATAGTCTATGTTCTGTTCAGTTTGAGAAGGAGGACTGGAGGTCAACTTTGATAGCTTGCTACTACTATAATAGATTTGATTAAAAATAATATGTTTCTTACCCATGATGTAGGCCTATTTATCAGGGTTATCGACCTCACAGTAAGCCAGATTCGAGTAACTTACATTGTGGTGCTGAAACTTGAAGCAGCACCCAAGGCACAATCAATCGGAAATGGACAGCTCATGGTGCTGAAAGTAGGCACATTCGAGTAGGCATAATTCATTTCAACAGTCTTAATTTTAATTAGACTATACTAACAACAAGAGCACCTTGGGTTGGAGCCTATTTCTTCCTATTTAAGAAATGAGGTAGGCCTACCTGTTTGACAGACAAAATTAGGCTTACTCTGTCTGGGGTAGAAAGGTTGGCTTACTCTGTATGGGGTCGAAAGGTAGATCTACTCTGTCTGTGGTGGAAAGGTAGGCTTACTCTGTCTGGGGTGGAAAGGTAGGCCTACTCTGTCTGGGGTGAAAAGGTAGGCCTACTCTGTCTGGGGTAGAAAGGTAGGCTTACTCTGTCTGGGGTAGAAAGGTAGGCTTACTCTGTCTGGGGTGAAAAGGTAGGCTTACTCTGTCTGGGGTGGAAAGGTAGGACTACTCTGTCTGGGGTAGAAAGGTAGGCTTACTCTGTCTGGGGTGGAAAGGTAGGCTTACTCTGTCTGGGGTGAAAAGGTAGGCTTACTCTGTCTGGGGTGAAAAGGTAGACCTACTCTGTCTGGGGTAGAACGGTAGTCTTACTCTGTCTGTGGTGGAAAGGTAGGCCTACTCTGTCTGGGGTAGAAAGGTAGGACTACTCTGTCTGGGGTAGAAAGGTAGGCTTACTCTGTCTGGGGTGGAAAGGTAGGCTTACTCTGTCTGGGGTGAAAAGGTAGGCTTACTCTGTCTGGGGTGGAAAGGTAGGCCTACTCTGTCTGGGGTGGAAAGGTAGGCCTACTCTGTCTGGGGTGGAAAGGTAGGACTACTCTGTCTGGGGTAGAAAGGTAGGCTTACTCTGTCTGGGGTGAAAAGGTAGGCTTACTCTGTCTGGGGTGAAAAGGTAGACCTACTCTGTCTGGGGTAGAACGGTAGTCTTACTCTGTCTTGGGTGGAAAGGTAGGCCTACTCTGTCTGGGGTAGAAAGGTCGGCTTACTCTGTCTTGGGTGGAAAGGTAGGCCTACTCTGTCTGGGGTAGAAAGGTCGGCTTACTCTGTCTTGGGTGGAAAGGTAGGCCTACTCTGTCTGGGGTAGAAAGGGCGGCTTACTCTGTCTTGGGTGGAAAGGTAGGCTTACTCTGTGTGGGGTGGAAAGATAGGCTTACTCTCTCTGGGGTAGAAAGGTAGGCTTACTCTGTCTGGGGTGGAAAGGTAGGCTTACTCTGTCTGGGGTAGAAAGGTAGGCTTACTCTGTCTGGGGTGGAAAGGTAGGCTTATTCTCTCTGGGGTAGAAAGGTAGGCTTACTCTGTCTGGGGTAGAAAGGTAGGCTTACTCTCTCTGGGGTAGAAAGGTAGGCTTACTCTGTCTGGGGTAGAAAGGTAGGCTTACTCTGTCTGGGGTGGAAAGGTAGGCTTACTCTGTCTGGGGTGAAAAGGTAGGCTTACTCTGTCTGGGGTGAAAAGGTAGGCCTACTCTGTCTGGGGTAGAACGGTAGTCTTACTCTCTCTGGGGTAGAAAGGTAGGCTTACTCTGTCTGGGGTAGAAAGGTAGGCTTACTCTGTCTGGGGTGGAAAGGTAGGCTTACTCTGTCTGGGGTGAAAAGGTAGGCTTACTCTGTCTGGGGTGAAAAGGTAGGCCTACTCTGTCTGGGGTAGAACGGTAGTCTTACTCTGTCTGGGGTGGAAAGGTCGGCCTAACTTTTGAAAGTATCATGCTCAGATTTCTAATGAATTCACAGATTAAGTGAATGGCAAACAGGGACAGTTTCATTGCAAACAAGACACATTGATTTGGCATTGGAGAAATATGATAAGATGAACACAGACCTATCTCTCTGTCCATTATTAGCCTGTAATTCCAGTAATTTGTATGATATTAAAACAATTCTGCTAATGTCTAAAATAGAATTGCATGAAATGTTTATAAAAGGTATTTTTTTCTCTGACCTATAAATACGATGATAGATTCATGCAATGCTTTTACTGAAGGAGATCTATCCACCCCTACTCTTGTCCACAGTGGTGTGTGAACCCACAACCTTCTGGCCCGCAGCCCTGTACGCTATAAACATTTCTGCGTTGCCATGTAAGGCTTACAGGACGAAGAACCGTTTTAAAAAAGACATATCTAAGGCTCTGGTCTGTCCATGAAGTGATGGTAAATGGTAGACATGTTCTCTGTTATCCACTTTGTTTTAATTCTTATTTTGGGTGTAGGGGAAGGTCAACTTTTTCTTCAAGTTTTCAAGGAGGGTTTAAGTCTAATATATTTTGCTGAAGGGAGAGCCATCCATTTTCATTTGGGAGAAGTCCGATTTTCTTCTGAATAACATTCACAGTCTTTGTGTGTTGTTTTAGTTTGACTTTATCTGCTGAGGGGATACAGCCTGCAGCGCCGCAGCGCTAGTGGGAAGAGCAATAGTTGTACGTCTTGATTCCGAGGACCTTTACTGGGGAGTGATGTCTCCATCCACAATCCCCTAGTCTAATTGTATATTCAGACGGTGCTCTGAAGTCCTCGGCCAATTCCCCAACTGAGACGTCGGCAACTCCCATCTCTATCCAATACACCTAGAGACATACACATAGAGAGCAGAGAATTACACACACACACACACACACACACACACACACACACACACACACACACACACACACACACACACACACACACACACACACACATTTACACACACACATTTACACACACATACATTTACACACACACACACACACACACACACACACACACACACACACACACACACACACACACACACACACACACACACACACACACACACACAAATGCTCTAATACTCTCACATACATACCCCCGTCTTTCCCTAATCTCACACACACACACACACACACACACACACACACACACACACACACACACACACACACACACACACACACGGACAAATACACTAATACTCTCTCACATACATACACTCATCTATCCTTAATCACACAAACATACCTAGTGTATCCCCGGTAGTCCACAGCAGTCATACCTACATAGCTGTTTGTATCAAACGTTTCCCCGTACCCATCTCAGTGTGTCTGTTGGTGTGCTCAGCATCCCTGACAGCACTCCTAACAGAGAAGTTTCAAGGCCTCACTGGTGTGTGTAATTGACCAGAGAAAATGGGTTGTCAGTTTTCTTTTCTTTTTCCCTGTTCTAAAGTGATTCTTTTGGAGTGGTGGAATCTTCAAGCATCCAGATTGTCAGTTTAAGTGTGATGGGAAAACAACACGAGGTCCCACAGGATAGAGGAAGTGGATCCTGTTTAGTTTGTTATGTGCGGCGCCAGTGCTGATAATACAGTCACCAAGGAACAGATGTTGAAGAAACAGAAGTACGATGTCATTGTGTATGAAAGCCTGGAGAGTGCGATGTGAAATTATTTACTGGCTCACATCAATAGCGTTAGCCTTCAAGGCTAGTTTCCGTGGGTTATCTCAATTACCATTGCTAGCTTTGAGGATAGTGTCAATTTCATGAGGGTTAGGTACTTCTATCCACAAACTTTATCCCATATGTGTTCAGCCTACTCTTCTATTCTTTTTTCCCATACCATCCTTGACAGAGGAGTTGGCTACTGGATGAGACTAATGCTTATATCAGGGTTGCCCAACTCTGGTCCTGAAGCTACCCTTCAGAAGGTTCTCGCTCCAGCCCCAGCTTTAGTTTGTAACTAAACTGATTCATCTTATCAACCAGCTAATTATTAGAATTATTTAGAATCGGCTGTGCTAGATTAGGGTTGGAGTGAACACCTACAGAACGGTAGTTCTCCAGGACCAGGTTTGGGCAGCCCTGGTCTATATGGTATCAGACAGTACTGAATTATTAGACAGATTGTCATACATTTGCACAATAAGTACAGTGCCCTGCTAAGTATCTTTGTTGTGGTCTGACTGAGACCTGCCACACCTTCACTGTGCTCCAGTATGATCCTTCTCCCTAACCAGCCCTCCTCTGTGATTAACACTAGGCTAATTAGCCCTGAATGGAAATCAAAAGGCAGGAAATGTTTTCTGCTCGTAAACACATCCCTAGTGCCAGATATTAAAATGTGTCAGACTTTGTGGCTTAGCTTTATTGCCTGACATTTCAGTTATGTTTCTCCCTTCTGTTCTAGCTACTCCCTCTAATATTGTTCAAAGCTATTTAGATGTGTCTGACTTGTATCGCTACCAGAGTGGATTAGCCTCAAATCAGACAAACAGATTGGCATGTTGTCTTTAGGTCTAGTACATCTAGAGAGGTGAGCAGGAGACAGCGCTCTCGCCTCCCCTTCTCTAGCGGATCAGATTTGATTATCTCTCGTTGTATTAGTCCACGCAGTCGCGTTGCACTCCAAGAACGGCTCCAGTAGGTGAAGTAGAATGGAACATACATTAACACCCATTACTAACACCCGTGTGGTTCATAAACACCGAACCGAACACACCAACCCCCCCCCCCCCCAAACAATTATGGTTTTCTCTGTGGGGTCTTGATGCTATTCCATTTAATGTGATGTCTGGGTCTGTGTTTCAACTCTAAGATGAAGTTGAAGTAATTTATGCTGGTCATGTGGATTGGGAAGTGCTTCCTGTAAACACAAATACAAATACACGCACAATACAACAACGCTCATCCCTTAGGGGGTAGCCTAGATGTATTATGCTAATGAAAAGACAATGACAAAGATAATACTGTCTATATTTATTAGAGGGATGGATAAAAACAACCAGGGACCTTGAATGTTATTTATACAATGTTACCCAGAACAGAGTGAGACAGAATACATTTTTTTTAAATACAGTAAGTTACATCTGTTCCTACTGTAATACTCCCTATCCCTTGTTCTTTAAGAATTACGTTTATCGAAGGAAGTTGTTGTTGAATCACCATAGCAACAGCAGAGGACTAATACATTAGTTTAGATTTTGCCCAGAGCAGGATAAAATAAAACGTGAAGAGAGGGGTGGGAAGGAAAGATGGAAGGGAGGAAGGGAGAGAAGAGGTATGTACCCACATTTTAATTAAGCCCGTGCTTCCCACCGGTAAAATTTAGATTACCCGTTTTGTCACCCCTTAGCTGGGTTTTCGACGAAAAAGCTTGGCTCTAATCTGTTGCCAGCTGCTAATTCTGCCATACAATACAGAAACCTTTGCATACCGCTAGCCATTGTCTCCCAGTTCCCCATCTGCAAGGATAAAGCTGTGGTCCTGTTGTAGCAGAAATAAACCTCCCCATCGCTGTCCCATTCAACTGGAGACTGGGTTAATGGCTGCTAAATAAGTGTGGTGTTTCTTTTTTCAATTACCCAAATACTGACCCGAATGGAATGCTGGAATAGCTTGGACGTGGAGACATAGTAATGTCATTGGACAGCAATAGAAAGTGTTAGCTACTGTAATGAATTAATCTACGCCAGAGAGAAATCCCTGATATTTGGACCGAAACGGAGGGTATCATGTGGAATTTGGCTCCCAATTCACTCTGACCTATTGAGTAGGAAGTAGTTGCGGCTGACTGCTTTTTTAAAAGCAATGTGTTTTACAACAATGGCGATTTCGCCAATTATCCCCAACCTTTCTGTAACGACACCTGCAGTATGCTAAAACATAATTAGGTCTCCATCGTTAGGCCATCATCCGGCTCCATAATCATTAGCTCGAGGAGAGGAAAGGAGACACCCACACTGTAGCACCGGTAGCACTAATGAGTAGCACGGTAGCACCGCCAATACACAGAGTTCAGTAATGACACCCTCGCTATAGAATCGATTAGCACTGACCGTTAGCTTTAGATCAGAGTGAAGGTGAAAATGGAGAACGGTAATTGCGTCCTGCTGTATTTCATCCTATTATTTCTGGTGCTATGAAAAGAAACTGTGTTGCATTGAAGGCCATACTACCATGTTACTCATTGTAGTGTGTCTCTCTGGTGTGTCATGAAGGAGATAACCCTGACTGGTTGGTGATTGTTGGTTGTCGGTGGTTACAGAGGAGCGCGGTCAGATGATTGACCGGGTCCCTGAGGTGGGCACGTTGTGTTGGTGCTTGGTGGTGACCCGTGGTCCTGGTTGATGTCTTTAACCAGCTGTGGACATGCGCTGCCCACACCTCCGCTGGCTGCTAAATTGGACATGCATCGATCAGTGCGCCTCACTGTAATGGCTATTGACCTTCGCCCTAAAGGAGAGAGACGCTGAGTGTGTATGTGGGGGTCTCTGTGTATGTGGGGGTATCTGTGTATGTAGGGGTCTCTGTGTATGTGGGAGTTTCTCTGTATCTGTATATATAGGGGTTTCTGTGTATGTGGGGTTCTCTGTGTATGTAGGGGTCTCTCTGTATCTGTATATATAGGGGTTTCTGTGCATGTGGGGGTCTCTCTGTATATATAGGGGTTTCTGTGTATGTGGTGGTCTCTGTGTATGTGGGGGTTTCTGTGTATGTGGGGGTCTCTGTGTATGTGGGGGTTTCTGTGTATGTGGTAGTCACTGTGTATGTGGGAGTCTCTGTGTATGTGGGAGTCTCACTGTATCTGTATGTGGGGGTTTCTGTGTATGTGGGGGTCTCTGTGTATGTGGGGGTATCTGTGTATGTGGGAGTCTCTGTGTATGTGGAAGTCTCACTGTATCTGTATGTGGGGGTTTCTGTGTATGTGGGGGTCTCTGTGTATGTAGGGGTCTCTGTGTATGTGGGGGTCTCTGTGTATGTGGGAGTCTCACTGTATCTGTATGTGGGGGTTTCTGTGTATGTGGGGGTCTCTCTGTATCTGTATATATAGGGATTTCTGTGTATGTGGGGGTCTCTGTGTATGTGGGGGTTTCTGTGTATGTGGTGGTCTCTGTGTATGTGGGGGTTTCTGTGTATGACTTGACCCCCTACTGTGAATGTACTTATTTAGGCACTAACTTTGAATGTGGAGAGGGATGAGAGTGTGGTGTGTGCGTGTTTGTGATATTCGCCAACTTTGTAATTACAAACTTCACTACATTACAGTAGAATTAAACAAACCGTATCGTTCAATATGGTTTTTGACTATAACAACATCAATGCCACATATGTTTCAAGATGGCGCCAACAGACACGGCAGCCCTGCTTCTAGCCCCTAAGCAACTTTGCAGTATTTGTTTTTTTGTGTTATTTCTTACATTATAAGCCCAGAAAATGTTTTGTGTTTTAGCATACAACCGGATAAATAAATGTTGGATATCAGAGCAGCGGAAATTCACCAGCATTACGACCAGGAATATGAGGGGCAATTTAACTTATCCAAGAGGCTGCTCCAAGATGCCGCTGGCGGAGGAGAGGTATTCGGAGTGGACATCTAGTTCGACTCAGGGGGCGTACACACCATCCAGCGCTTCCAAGTATAGTACTCGCTAATATTCAGTCTCTGGATAATAAAGTAGACAAGCTTAGGGCGAGGTCCTCCTTCCAAGAAACATCAGGGATTGTAACATGCTCTGTTTCACGGAAACATGGCTCTCTCGAGATAGACTGTTCCTGTCCATACAGCCAGCTGGGTTCTCAATACATCAAGCAGACAGGAATAAAGAACTCTCTGGGAAGAAGAGTTTCATGAAATGTTTCATGAAAGCACAAACCACCACATTTAACAGGCAAAACATCAGTACAGAGACAAAGTGGAGTTGCAATTCAATGGCTCAGACACAACACGTATGTGGCAATGTATACAGACAATCACGGACTACAAAGGGAAAACCAGCCAAGTCGCGGACACCGACGTCCTGCTTCCGGACAAGCTAAACATCTTCTTCGCCCACTTTGAGGATAACACACTGCCACCAACGCTGCCCGCTACCAAGGACTGTGGGCTCTCCTTCTCTGTGGCTGTATGGACAGGACATGCTTAAAACATTTAAGCATGTTAACCCTCGCAAGGCTGACGGCTGAGACGGCAGACCAGCTGGCAGGAGTATTTACAGACATATTCAATCTCTCCCTATCCCAGTCTGCTGTCCCCACTTGCTTCAAGATGTCCACCATTGTTCCTGTACCCAAGAAAGCGAAGGTAACTGAACTAAATGACAATCGTCCCGTAGCACTAATTTCTGCCATCATGCTTTGAAAGGCTAGTTAAGGATCACATCACCTCTACCTTACCTGACACCCTAGACCCACTTCAATTTGCTTACCGACCCAATATATCTATAGACGATGCAATCGCCATCGCACTGCACACGGCCCTATCCCATCTGGAGAAGTGGATTACCTATGTAAGAATGCTTTTCATTGACTATAGCTCAACATTCAACACCATAGTACCCTCCAAGCTCATCATTAAGCTCGGGCCCTGGGTCTGAACCCCGCCCTGTACAACTTGGTCCTGGACTTCCTGACGGGCTGCCCCCCCCCAGGTGGTGAAGGTAGGACACAACACCTCCACTTCGCTGATCCTCAACACAGGGGCCCCACAAGGGGAGGGGCTCAGCCCCCTCCTGTACTCCCTGTTCACTCATGACTGCGTGGCCATCTATGCCTCCAACTCAATCATCAAGTTTGCAGATGACACAACAGTAGTAGGCCTGATTACCAACAATGACGAGACAGCCTACAGGGAAAGGGTGAGGGCCCTGAGAGTGTGGTGCCAAGGAAATAACCTCTCAGTCAATGTCAACAAAACAAAAGAGATCATCTTGGACTTCAGGAAACAGCAAAGGGAGCACCCCCCTATCCACATCGACGGGACCGCAGTGGAGAAGGTGGAAAGCTTCAAATTCCTCGGCGTACACATCACTGACGATCTGAACTGGTCCACCCACACAGACAGTGTGGTGAAGAAGGCACAACAGCGCCTCAGGAGGCTGAAGAAATTTGATTTGCCCACTAAAAGCCTCACAAACATTTACAGATGCACAATTGTGAGCATTCTGTCGGGCCGTATCACCGCCTGGTACGCCAACTTCACCGCCTGCAACCGCAGGGCTCTCCAGAGGGTGATGCAATCTGCCCAACGCATCACTGGGGGCAAACTACCTGCCCTCCAGGACACCTACAGCACCTGATGTCACATGAAGGCCAACAAGATCATCAAGGACATCAACCACCCGAGCCATCTCCTGTTCACCCCACTACCACCCAGAAGGCGAGGTCAGTACAGGTGCATCAAAGCTGGGACAAAGATACTGAAAAACAGTGTCTATCTCAAGGCCATCAGACTGTTAAAAGTCACCACAAGCCGGTTTCCACCCGGTTACGCAACTCTGCTGCCCTATATACATAGGAAATCACTGGCCACTTTAATAATGGAACACTAGTCACTTTAATTATGTTTAAATAATGTTTAGATACTGCTTGTCTCATCTCATATGTATGTACTATATTCTATTCTACTGTGTTTTAGTCAATGCCACTCCGACATTGCTCAATCTAGTATTTATATTATTTTTCCTTTAGATTTGTGTGTATTGTTGTGAATTTTCAGATACTACTGCAATGTTAGATACTACTGAACTGGTACAGCTACACAAGCATTTCGCTACACCCGCAATAACATCTGCTAAATATGTGTATGTGACCAATACAATTTGATTTGATTTGATATGCCAATTCACAGTCAGTTGTGTCCATCACGACGCTGTCACAGTTGTACACATTACACATCCATTCAAATTCCAAGACGTACATGTAAAACACTGCCTATTCAGCCCCCTCCGTCCTTTGCTACACACGGATCCTCATGTGTCTCTTCCATTATTCTGATGCAGAGGAATTGTCATTTCTACAATGTCAGGTCTATTCTATTATGTAGAAAGACTTGATGTCTCCTCCCTCTTTCTCCTCTCCTGGGAGGACATGAGACAAGCATCGACCAAGGCCCTTTCATTGCTCCTGTGTGTGTGCGTGTGTGTGTGTGTGTGCTTGTGTGTGAATGTGTGCGTGTGTGTGTGTGTGTGTTTGTGCATGTGTTTCATTCACTTTTCATTAAATCATCTCAAGTTTCCACCTGTAATGATATCTGATTGCCATTTTGAGAATGAGGTGAAGGGTGGGTGGAGACTGAAGATGCACTGAAGCAGAGCTTGTATGTATTTGCCTAATAATCGAAGATTAATGGCACGGCGCATAACTTCATTGTTCCATGTATGTTATATCATATAAGATAATTAGTGTGTAGCTAGTTACTTTTCCCTTTGTAATACAATCCTCCTCAACGGTTAGGAATGAAGGAAGATGAAAGTTACAGAGGAGAATCAGGACGGCCAAGGAAGAAATTAATTTCACAATTATATAATCATCATTAGCTCCCTCTTCATCATCATAGCAATCATCATCATCATCATCGTTATCTTCATCAAATCAAATCAAATTTATTTATATGGCCCTTCTTACATCAGCTGATATCTCAAAGTGCTGTACAGAAACCCAGCCTAAAATCCCAAACAGCAAGCAATGCAGCTGTGGAAGCACGGTGGCTAGGAAAAACTCCCTAGAAAGGCCAAAACCTAGGAAGAAACCTAGAGAGGAACCAGGCTATGAGGGGTGGCCAGTCCTCTTCTGGCTGTGCCGGGTGGAGATTATAACAGAACATGGTCAAGATGTTCAAATGTTCATAAATGACCAGCATGGTCAAATAATAATAATCACAGTAGTTGTCGAGGGTGCAGCAAGTCAGCACCTCAGAAGTAAATGTCAGTTGGCTTTTCATAGTCGATCATTAAGAGTATCTCTACCGCTCCTGCGGTCTCTAGAGAGTTGAAAACAGCAGGTCTGGGACAGGTAGCACGTCCGGTGAACAGGTCAGGGTTCCATAGCCGCAGGCAGAACAGTTGAAACTGGAGCAGCAGCACGGCCAGGTGGACTGGGGACAGCAAGGAGTCATCATGCCAGGTAGTCCTGAGGCATGGTCCTAGGGCTCAGGTCCTCCGAGAGAGAGAAAGAAAGAGAGAAAGAGAGAATTAGAGAGAGCATACTTAAATTCACACAGGACACCGGATAAGACAGGAGAAGTACTCCAGATATAACAAACTGACCCTAGCCCCCCGACACATAAACTAATGCAGTATAAATACTGGAGGCTGAGACAGGAGGGGTCAGGAGACACTGTGGCCCTATCCGATGATACCCCCGGACAGGGCCAAACAGGAAGGATATAACCCCACCCACTTTGCCAAAGCACAGCCCCCACACCACTAGAGGGATATCTTCAACCACCAACTTACCATCCTGAGACAAGGCCGAGTATAGCCCACAAAGATCTCCGCCACGGCACAACCCAAGGGGGGGGTGCCAACCCAGACAGGAAGATCACGTCAGTGATCTCATCACCGTAATCAGCATGGTCATCTTTATGACCATCACCGTAATCATCACCGTAATCTTCAGTAATCTCATCACCGTAATCAGTATGGTCATCTTTATCATTATAATTAATATCATCACCGTAATCATCTTCATCATCTTCATCATTAATCTCATCACCGTAATCATCATCATTAATCTCATCACCGTAATCAGCAACGTCAATAATATCAAAACATTCATGATCAACATCATTATTAAAATGTGTTTTCTTTCCCTCAATCTTATCAATATGTATTTTACTATCCTCCTTTTCTAGCCCTTTGGGGCTCCCGAGTGGTGCAGCGGTTTAAGGCACCCCATCTCAGTGCTAGAATCCAGGCTGTATCACAACTGGCCATGATTGGGAGTCCCATAGGGTGGCGCACAATTGGCCCAGCGTCATCCGGATTTGGCCGGTGTAAGCTGTCATTGTAAATAAGAGTTTGTTCTTAACTGATTTGCCTAGTTAAATAAAAGTAACATTTAAAACAATTCTGCCTCTCCCTACTCCTCTCCTCCTCTCCTTCCTGTCAGTGCTCTGTGAGTAACTGATAGGCGAAGCTTGAGTGCTGCAACTGAGCAGTGTTTTTCATTTGTTCATGCACTGACCTGTCGTCGACTATAATTTACTGTGGTTTTACTCAGCGCAGCCATTTTCCCTCCCCGCTTCTCCTCGCCTGCTGATCGCTAGAGTTTGGTTGAAAACAGGGGGCGATGGAAAGCACTTTGTTGGTGTGTGTGCCTGTTAGAGCATGTAACAAAATAAAGACCTGAAATCAATGACTCCCGTAGCGGATAGGAGGACAGCTGTGGGTTGAGGTTTAGCGGAGGACAACATTTTTGATCAAAATTGCTTTTGTTTCCCACTTGCCTCCTTTGATGTGCTGGTCTTTGTCACATCGATCACAACCGAAGCAAATCGTGGTTGGCTAAAGTGTAGCTTTGTAAAGCGTTCATAAAAAGTTCAGGCTTACCCTTAGTCATTGATTTTGCAGGTTAGTTCATGTTCAGAACAAAATGGCCGCCTTACCCTGTTTTTTTTGGTTTGTGTTGGAGAATGTGTTGACCACAGCTCACTGGATAGCAGCACATTATCCAGTTTTATGGCCTATATTGTGGACTACTACAGCGCAGTGAGGTGAGCAGAGAGGGAGGGCAGTTGATTTACGAGACAACAACAGTGGCTAAGACCCCAGCGTACGATTGGCTGGACTTTTCCCTTTGACAGGGCTGCCCAGTAAAAAATTCCCCCTGACGGACAGGCGTTGTCGCGGGGACGCAATTGTTTTAACAGGCGTGTGTCCCCCTCTCCATCACCCGGCAGACAGCACTCTCACAGAGGAGAGAGGGAGGGAGATAAATAAAGAGCAGCAGAAGGAAAGAAAGGGTGAGACATACTGTATATAGAGAGAGAGGGAGAGGAGAGAGAGAAAGAGACAGACAGAGAGAGAAAAATCAGCAGAGGAAGACAGACAGACAGACAGACAGACAGACAGACAGACAGACACAGAGTGAAAGAGGAATAGAGAGACAGACAGAGTGAAAGAGGAATAGACAGACAGACAGACAGACAGACAGACAGACAGACAGACAGACAGACAGACAGACAGACAGACAGACAGACAGACAGACAGACAGACAGACAGACAGACAGACAGACAGACAGACAGACAGACAGACAGACAGAGAAAGAGGCATAGAGAGACAGAGAAAGAGGCATAGAGAGACAGAGTGAAAGAGGAATAGAGAGACAGAGTGAAAGAGGACTAGAGAGACAGAGTGAAAGAGGACTAGAGAGACAGAGTGAAAGAGGACTAGAGAGACAGAGTGAAAGAGGAATAGAGAGACAGAGTGAAAGAGGAATAGAGAGACAGAGTGAAAGAGGAATAGAGAGACAGAGTAAAAGAGGAATAGAGAGACAGAGTGAAAGAGGACTAGAGAGACAGAGTGAAAGAGGAATAGAGAGACAGAGTGAAAGAGGACTAGAGAGACAGAGTGAAAGAGGACTAGAGAGACAGACACAGAGTGAAAGAGAAATAGAGAGACAGAACTAGATTTAGAGAGGGAGAGAAAGCGGCAACTGTGTAATGACGCCTGTCTGTTTCACTCTATCCAATCTTGGAGAGTTAAACAGAGGCTTCCATTCAGTGCAGTTGAAAAGCTCCAAAGGTCTGGCGGTTAGCAGTTAGGGCCGAAAAACATCTCTCAAAAGGAGTGTGAATGTGGAGGCACAGCCTGTTCTATTTTAGAGTTGAAGGCCTGTTGTGGAGGTGTTGTATGGAGAGTTGAAGGCTTGTTGTGGAGGTGTTGTCTGGAGAGTTGAAGGCCTGTTGTGGAGGTGTTGTCTGGAGAGTTGAAAGCTTGTTGTGGAGGTGTTGTCTGGAGAGTTGAAGGCTTGTTGTGGAGGTGTTGTCTGGAGAGTTGAAGGCTTGTTGTGGAGGTGTTGTCTGGAGAGTTGAAGGCCTGTTGTGGAGGTGTTGTCTGGAGAGTTGAAAGCTTGTTGTGGAGGTGTTGTCTGGAGAGTTGAAGGCTTGTTGTGGAGGTGTTGTCTGGAGAGTTGAAGGCTTGTTGTGGAGGTGTTGTCTGGAGAGTTGAAGGCCTGTTGTGGAGGTATTGTCTGGAGAGTTGAAGGCTTGTTGTGGAGGTGTTGTCTGGAGAGTTGAAGGCTTGTTGTGGAGGTGTTGTCTGGAGAGTTGAAGGCCTGTTGTGGAGGTGTTGTCTGGAGAGTTGAAGGCTTGTTGTGGAGGTGTTGTCTGGAGAGTTGAAGGCCTGTTGTGGAGGTGTTGTATGGAAAGTTGAAGGCTTGTTGTGGAGGTGTTGTCTGGAGAGTTGAAGGCCTGTTGTGGAGGTGTTGTCTGGAGAGTTGAAGGCCTGTTGTGGAGGTGCTATATGGAGAGTTGAAGGTCTGTTGTGGAGGTGTTGTCTGGAGAGTTGAAGGTCTGTTGTGGAGGTGTTGTCTGGAGAGTTGAAGGCCTGTTGTGGAGGTATTGTATGGAGAGTTGAAGGTCTGTTGTGGAGGTATTGTATGGAGAGTTGAAGGTCTGTTGTGGAGGTATTGTATGGAGAGTTGAAGGTCTGTTGTGGAGGTGTTGTCTGGAGAGTTGAAGGCCTGTTGTGGAGGTATTGTCTGTTTTGGAGGTATTGTATGGAGAGTTGAAGGTCTGTTGTGGAGGTATTGTATGGAGAGTTGAAGGTCTGTTGTGGAGGTGTTGTCTGGAGAGTTGAAGGTCTGTTGTGGAGGTATTGTCTGGAGAGTTGAAGGTCTGTTGTGGAGGTGTTGTCTGGAGAGTTGAATGCCTGTTGTGGAGGTATTGTCTGGAGAGTTGAAGGCCTGTTGTGGAGGTATTTTGTGGAAACGTGAGTGAGAACCCTGTCCAGCATGTTAAGCAGGGTGAGGTGTCGGGTCATGGAGAGTGTATCCGTCTCCCGCTGGGTTTTCAGCAGGCGTGACACCTGTCACGTGGCTATGTGGTTGTGTCTATTCACAAAATAGATTCACAAAATAGACACACAAACACACACACGCACATTTAATTGATGTGTATAGAACATTGATGTGTGATAGCCAGACTGCCTAGAAGAGCAGTGTTTATGGTCCATGGAGACTGCTCTCTCCTGGGCTTGGCTGCTCAAGAGGGCATGGAGCTATGGCGCCTTTCCCCAGGTTACTGCTTCACTGACGCCCCATTTAGTACCACGCCTGGGTGGAAGATGTGGACCAGGGAGGCCCATAGGGACCCATACTGTATGACCAGTCATGGCGTAGGAGGGTGGATTTGACACAGGTGAGAAACTCCTGCCTCTCTCTCCCTCTCTCTGCCTCCCTCCCTCTCTCTGCCTCTCTCTCCCTCTCTCTGCCTCCCTCCCTCTCTCTGCCTCTCTCTCCCTCTCTCTGCCTCTCTCTCCGCCTCTCTCTCCCTCTCTCTGCCTCCCTCCCTCTCTCTTGCTCTCTCTCTCTCTTTCATCCTCTCCTTCACCCCTCTTGACTGACTGAGGGACACTGGATATACAGAGCACCCAGGTGATTTCATTGTGTGGGGCACTCAGAACTGGGCTACCAAAGGAAGGACATTGAGGTGTGAGTGCGTGTGCGTGTGTGTGTGCGCGTGCGTGCGTGCGTGTAGAACAATGGTGGAAAGATGCCCAGGTGTGTTAGCAAGGGAAGGGGGTTAAGTGCTGCCACAGAGCTGAACGTCGATGTGACAGACACGTTGTTGTTCCATTGTACTGTGTGGAGGACATTTTCAGACAACAACAACAACAATCAAAATGGCATCAGAGATTTCATAGAGAAAAACAGAATATGGACCTGCCACCAATTATAGAAATGAACAGAGTTTAATCTTCCAGCCCATTATTTGAAACTATATTTCTAAACTCACCTGCTGACATAATTATTGTCAAAATAGTATTTTTGTTCGACTTGAATCCCCACACGCCCACATGCGCACACACACACACGAACACAAACACACTCACAAGCACAATATGCAGCACAATTATATTAAAATGGATACTTTGACGTCATCAATTAACACTCCAAGCGGCGACACCATTCATTCCCTGCTTTTCAGTTTGTTGTGGCACTCGGCTGAGTCTAAATGCACTGTAATGCGGCTGAGTCTAAATGCACTGTAATTCGGCTCAGTCTAAATGCACTGTAATGCGGCTGAGTCTAAATGCACTGTAATTCGGCTCAGTCTAAATGCACTGTAATTCGGCTGAGTCTAAATGCACTGTAATTCGGCTGAGTCTAAATGCACTGTAATTTGGCTGTCTAAATGCACTGTAATTCGGCTCAGTCTAAATACACTGTAATTCGGCTGAGTCTAAATGCACTGTAATTCGGCTGTCTAAATGCACTGTAATTCGGCTCAGTCTAAATATACTGTAATTCGGCTCAGTCTAAATATACTGTAATTCGGCTGAGTCTAAATGCACTGTAATTCGGCTGTCTAAATGCACTGTAATTCGGCTGTCTAAATGCACTGTAATTCGGCTGAGTCTAAATGCACTGTAATTCGGCTGTCTAAATGCACTGTAATTCGGCTCAGTCTAAATACACTGTAATTCGGCTGAGTCTAAATGCACTGTAATTCGGCTGAGTCTAAATGCACTGTAATGCGGCTGAGTCTAAATGCACTGTAATTCGGCTGTCTAAATACACTGTAATTCGGCTGAGTCTAAATGCACTGTAATTCGGCTCAGTCTAAATACACTGTAATTCGGCTGAGTCTAAATGCACTGTAATTCGGCTGTCTAAATGCACTGTAATTCGGCTCAGTCTAAATGCACTGTAATTCGGCTGAGTCTAAATGCACTGTAATTCGGCTCAGTCTAAATGCACTGTAATTCGGCTCAGTCTAAATGCACCGTAATTCGGCTCAGTCTAAATGCACCGTAATTCGGCTGAGTCTAAATTCACTGTAATTTGCAATCAAAGATTCCCTGACCGTTCCAACAGTAACATGCATGTTATTTAGCAGATGCTCTTATCCAGAGTGACTTACAGTGCATTCTGATAGCTAGCTGGGACCCCACATATGTCAGACATATTAAGTAGACTTTCTTTTTTTTCTATTGTGTTATTGACTGTACTCTTGTTTATTCCATGTGTAACTCTGTGTTGTTGTTTCTGTCACACTGCTTTGCTTTATCTTGGCCAGGTCGCAGTTGTAAATGAGAACTTGTTCTCAACTAGCCTACCAGGTTAAATAAAGGTGAAAAAAATAAGAAATAAGTATTTTTTTTCTCAGCAAAGTAGCTATCAGCAAGGACGGTGTGAGTGTTTGTTCACGAGTTAGTGAGTTTCTGTGTGGGTGTGGGGGTGCTGTGTGATTATTTAAGGTACTCTTTGAAGAGGTAGGGTTTCAGACGTGGAGAGGTCTTGGAGCAGGCCTTCCCCGGGAGGAAGAGCAGCTCCGGCTTGTCAAGGTTGAGCTTGAGGTGATGGGCCGACATCCAAGCGGAGCCACCTGGGTGTCAGAAGGGGAGAAAGAGAAAAGTCATTAAGTGTCAGTCTTGGCCTGTACCGCACAGCTTCTGCCAGCCATTCATCCTGTGTGTGTGTGTGTGTGTGTGTGTGTGTGTGTGTGTGTGTGTGTGTGTGTGTGTGTGTGTGTGTGTGTGTGTGTGTGTGTGTGTGTGTGTGTGTGTGTATCAAGGTCCATTCTATTTGTGTCAATTAGAGGCAGTTAGCTCCAGCCAGAGACACAAATAGACGTTCTTCTTGTGATGGGAGGCTGGAGGAAAATAAACAAGGTTGCATAGAAACCAGACAGAGAGGTATATAATAGACCATTTAATGAGACTTAATGGTTGATTCTGTGTTAGGGAGTCGATTGAGGGGAGAGTCTATCTAAGGAGTATCTTTTCATTCGACAGTGGCCTGAGTTTTAGGGACAGCTGCTTGACAAGAGCAGTGTCTCAGGGAAATGTGGCTCGGAAATATATCAAGTTTTTCATAAGGTTATCATTATGAAATTATATCAATGTTATACCCGCGTTTACGCTGGGAACCCAATTCTGATATTTTTTACAATTAGTAGCAAAAGGTCTGATCTGTTTAGACAAACTATTAGTGATAAAAAGAGATACAAATTTGCCTGCCTGTATAAACGCAGCTTATGCGAGTTGACTGACTGTAGGTGAAGTGAATTTATGTGTCAGTGGTAAAGAAGAGGTGTTTAGACTGAAGTGTTTGACTACAGTATTACAAACTTACTTAAAATGTTAAGTCAGTAGTGTACCAGAAACAGGCGTTACTGAACCTGCTCTTAGTGGTCCTCCAGGAGCCCTTTCCCAGCAGCCCTCTGTCTGTCTGCTTAGTCGTAGTGCGGAACCCCTGAGAGGTTGTTATTGTAACTGCAGATGCATTAATCTTGGCAGTATCTGAGCATCTATAATTAGTCCCCCTCTGGTGGAAAAGAATGGCGCTGGAACGGATATCTGCCGTTCTCCGACATTTATCACTGAAATGTGAAAAAAATATGAATTACACATTATTAGGGTAATTGTGCGTCTTACGAAAACGCTCACTGCCTGTAAACAAAAAGTTAACAATAAACTCACTGCCTGTAAACAAAAAGTTAACAACAAGCTCACTGCCTGTAAACAAAAAGTTAACAACAAGCTCACTGCCTGTAAACAAAAAGTTAACAACAAGCTCACTGCCTGTAAACAAAAAGTTAACAACAAGCTCACTGCCTGTAAACAAAAAGTTAACAACAAGCTCACTGCCTGTAAACAAAAAGTTAACAACAAGCTCACTGCCTGTAAACAAAAAGTTAACAACAAACTCACTGCCTGTAAACAAAAAGTTAACAACAAGCTCACTGCCTGTAAACAAAAAGTTAACAACAAACTCACTGCCTGTAAACAAAAAGTTAACAACAAGCTCACTGCCTGTAAACAAAAAGTTAACAACAAGCTCACTGCCTGTAAACAAAAAGTTAACAACAAGCTCACTGCCTGTAAACAAAAAGTTAACAACAAACTCACTGCCTGTAAACAAAAAGTTAACAACAAGCTCACTGCCTGTTGAACAGAATGGTGCTGGAATGGATAGCTTCCGTTTTTACAGATCCTGACCAATTTTGATATTTTGTGTGTTTTTTGCGATGATCTTAACTTTTTTTGTACATACTGTTTCCGCCATCGTTTCCTATGACCGAAAAGAGCTTCTGGACATCAGAACAGTGATCACTAACCTCGATTTGGATGAAGATTTTTAACTTCAACGAGTTACTTACTGCTCACCCCGGACCAGGCCCTAATCCCAGAGACTCAGAAGAGAAGGAGACGGCACAAAAGAGGCCGACATGCGGGCACCCTGACAAAACTACGCCGGCGAGTAAATCAACCACCTCTACCCTCCGTTCTATTGGCGAACGTACAATCACTGGAGAGCAAACTAGACAAGTTCCATTAGACTATCCTGTCAATGGAATCTAAAGAAATGTAACATCCTATGTTTCTCTGAGTCGTGGCTGAACAAGGACATGTGTATTATACATCTACTGTAGCTTTCTTTTCTATGCATCGGCAGGACAGAACGACAGCTTCGGTTAAGGTCAAAAGGGGAGGTGTGTGTCTCTTTGTTAACAACAGCTGTTGTGCAATCTCTAATACTAAGGAAGTTTTAAGGTTTTGCTGGCCTGAGTTAGAATCGATAAACTGTAGACCAGGGGTCTCCAACAGGTCGATAGCTACCAGTAGCTCACAGCCCACCTACGAGCAGCTCTCCAATCTATTCTGAAAGTACAGTACATGCAATTTTTGTTCCATCACAAATTGTCTAAAACATAAATCTCCTGTCTACAATCAAATCAAAGTCACATTAACATTAAACCCACCCCTTGTTAGCCACTATTTTCTTAAAGAGCCAAACGTAACACTATTTGCAAATTAATATTCAGAAAAATATTTCCCGTCTGTCTTTTTGGTGCGCACGTTTGTCTATCAGTCCGTATGTAGAAGTTAGCTAATGTAAACCTGCATCCTGTAGGTAGACGGAAAAACCTTCTCCAAAAACCCTCTCAATTAAATGTTAACTGCAAAGTAGGGTTACCTGACATAACTATATCATGCATATTTGTATCAACTCGGAGGCCGTTGTTCTGCAAACTCTGCCAGGACATGTTCTGCAGAAGTAGGCCTAACAGCAGAAACATTACCAGACCGACATAAACGTCGTCTTCCTAGATGAGCAATTAAATATAAAACACATATCTTGCACACCAAGGACCCGGGGAAGAGTTGCAGGGTAGTGGAGAAGAGAAGAATGTGCCTCTTTGAATACTATAAAAAAGGAAAAGGTTTGGGGACCCTTGCTCTAGACTACCAAGAGAGTTTTAAATCTATATTTTTTGTAGCTGTCTATTTACCACTAAAAACTGATGCTGGCACTGAGACCGCACTCGATGAGCTGTACAGGGCCATAAGCAAACAAGACAATTCTCATCTTGAGGCGCCGCTTCTAGTGCCTGGTGATTTTAATGCAGGGGAACTGAAATGAGTTTAACCTCATTCCTACCTGTGCAACTAGAAGTGAAAACACTCTGGATCACCTTTGCTACTCCAGACAATACCTCCACACACACAGAGATGCATAAAGGCTCTCCCTCGCCCTCCATTTGGCAAATCTGACCATAACTCTATCCTCCAGATTCCTGCTTACGAGCAAAAAACTCCAACAAGAAGTATCAGTCCACCCAATATGGAGGTGGTCCGATGAAGCTGATGCTAAGCTACTCTAGCACAGACTCGAATATGTGCTGGGATTCATCCAATAACATTGAGGAGTCTACCACATCAGTCACCGGCTTCATTAACAAGTGCATTGACGATGGCGTCCACACATTGACCGTACATACAGTAGGTGCCGAGGCTATATGACTGCGCAATCAACAATATCATTTAGTAGACATCACTTGCTTATATTCAGTCAACAAATATATCTTAAGAATATCATTATATCATATCATCATCAATATAATTATCATCATCAATATAATTGAACATTGTAGTTTCTCTTAGAATAAAAACCTTAGTGTAACAACAGTTTTAGTAAGTGATATGCTACAGTCCAGCTACAGCTGTCAGTCTTATTTCGGGTGTGCGTGCAGGACAGAGGAATAGCAATTCTTACAAATTGTTTCTAAATTCAATCACCTTCTTCATCCTCATCATTCAGTTAATTGAAATTCAATTTTGAAGTTGTGCACAATTATCAGTTTCTGTTTGGTTTATGTTGCGCATTCATTGTCAGTTAGAGACACATTAGGCCTTGGGACTCAAAAGCGTAATCAGTGCTCTAACTCCCCCTTACACTGGTCTGGAGCAATGAAGTAGTGACGCAGGGTACCGTACTAAACCACAAATTACCTCTAAGCAGCATAATCTCAAAGCTTTTAGTTGAGGAACCACTGTACATATCCCAACCAGAGGCCAGGCATTATAGGCAACATCCGCACTGAGCTAAAGGCACTTTCAAGGAGCGGGACACTAATCTGGATGCTTATAAGAAATCTCACCACGACCTCCAATGAGCCATCATACAGGCAAAAAACGTCAATACAGGACTAAAATCGAATCCTGCCACGTTGGCTCTGACACTCATCGAATGTGGCAGGGCTTGCAAACTATAACGGATTACAAAGGGAAACTCAGACGCGAGCTGCCCACTGACACAAGCCTACCAGACAAGCTAAATGCTTTCTATGCTCGCTTCGGGGCAAGCAGTACTGAACCATGCATGAGAGCACCAGCTCTTCTGGACGACTGTGTGATCATGGTCTCCGTAGCCGATGTGAGTAAGACCTTTGAACAGGTTAACAAACGGATTACCAGAACGCGTACTCAGGGCATGCTACCAGTTGGACTGACCAGTTGGCAAGTGTTTTCATTGACAGACTCTGTAATACCTATATGTTTCAAGCAGACCACTATTTTCCCTGTTCCCAAAAATGCCAAAGTAACCTGTCTAAATGACGATCTCCCCATAGCACTCACATCTGTAGCCATGAAATGGTTAAAAAGGCTGGTCATGGCTCAGATCAACACCATCATCCCAGAAATCCTGACCCATTCCAATTTGCGTACCGCCCCAATAGATTCACAGATTACACAATCTCTATTGCACTCCACACTGCCCTCTCCCACCTGGACAAGAGGAACACCTATGTGAGAATGCTGTTAATTTACTACAGACTACAGCTCAGCTTTCAACACCATAGTGCCCTCCAACTCATAATTAAGCTAAGAACCCTGGCACTGAACACCTTCCTCTGCAAGTGGATCCTGGACTTCCTGACCTTTCAAAATCATAACATACACTGCTGCTACTGTTTAATATATATCCTGTTGCCTAGTCACTTTACTCCTAGTTATATGTACAGTGCCAGTCAAAAGATTGTACACACCTACTCATTCAAGGGTTTTTCTTTATTTTTACTATTTTCTGCAATGTAAAAGACATCAGTAGTGAAGACATCAAAACTATGAAATAACACATATGGTATCATGTAGTAACCAAAAAAGTGTTAACCTGTTATGGCTGCAAGCCCGATATCGGTACACCTATGACAACATCCCCCCACCCCCCCCACACTGATTAGCATCGCTAGCATAGCGTCACAATTAAATAGTAGCATCTAAATATCATTAAATCACAAGTCCAAGACACCAGATGAAAGATACAGATCTTGTGAATAAACCCATCATTTCTGTTTTTTAAAATGTTTTACAGGGAAGACACAATATGTAAATCTATTAGCTAACCACGTTAGCAAAATACACCATTTTTCTTTGTCCACCATTTTTTCTCTCCACCACTAGCTATCACCAATTCGGCCAAATAAAGATATTGATAGCCACTAACCAAGAAAAAACCTCATCAGATGACAGTCTGATAACATATTTATTGTATAGGATAGGTTTTGTTAGAAAAATGTGCATATTTCAGGTAGAAATCATAGTTTACAATTGCAACCACCATCACAACTCGACTAGAATTACTACAGAGAGCAACGTGTTTTACCAATTTACTCATCATAAAACATTTCATAAAAATATACAGCTCACAGCAATGGAAAGACACAGATCTTGTGAATTCAGACAATATTTCAGATGTTCTAAGTGTTTTACAGCGAAAAAAGAAATAAATCGTTATATTAGCATACCACATATGCAAACGTTACCCCAGCATGAATTCAAGCCAAAGAGAGCGATATCGTTATCATCGCCAAAATATATTAATTTTTTCACTAACCTTCTCAGAATTCTTCCGATGACACTCCTGTAACATCATATTACAACATACATATAGAGTTTGTTCGAAAATGTGCATATTTAGCCATAAAAAACCGTGGTTATACAATGAAAATAGTAGCAAAACAAGCCTGGAAATGTCGGTCGCCATCTTTCAGAGTGATCTAGTTTAATCAATAGCTAATCATATACTTGACTAAAAAATACAGGGTTGACAGGAATCGAAAGACAAATTAGTTCTTAATGCAATCGCTGAATTACATTTCTAAAATTATCCTTACTGTGCAATACAGGGTTCGCCAAGCGAAGCTATACCAAACAAAATGGCGGAATATGCGTTTAAAATTTTTCGACAGAACAACGATTTATCATATTAAATATTTCTTACTGTGAGGTGATCTTCCATCAGAATCTTGGGCAATGTATCCTTTCTTGGGTCTAATCTTCTTTTGGTCGAAAGATGTCCTCTGTCCGTCGAAATGCCCACTAACGTTCGACCGGGACCCCGAAACGTGCCCAAAGCTTCAAAGAGCATCACATAGAACTGCCTCAAAATCGCACTAAACGGATATAAATTGCTATAAAACGGTTTAAATTAACTACCTTATGATGTTTTTAACACCTCTAACGAGTAAAAACATGACCGGCGAAATATTACTGGCTAAACCCAAGCTTGGAAAGAGAGCAGGTCCAACGTACATCGTGCGTCAGGCGCAGCAGGAAAAGAACGGTACTTCCGGTATTTCTTGTTTTATACAGGCCATGATTGCGCAATCGACTCCATTCAAAGCGTCACCACGTACTGACATCCAGGGGAAGACGTAAGCAGTGTTTGTATCCTCATAGCATTTACAGGGACCTTAAAACCGACCCCAGATCAGGGGCCAAGATTTCTGAAATCTGACTCCCTGTCAGGAAAAGTGCTGTAGAAGGAGCTGTGTTTCACTCAGAGACAAAATTCCAACGGCTATAGAAACTAGAGAGTGTTTTCTATCCAATAATAACAATAATATGCATATTGTACGAGCAAGAATTGAGTACGAGGCCGTTTGAAATGGGCACCCTTAATCAGAGCTACTCAATACTGCCCCTGCAGCCATAAAAAGTTAAACAAATTAAAATATATTTTATATTTGACATTCTTCAAAGTAGTGCTTGATGGTTTTTGTGACTGCACTTGAAGAAACTTTCAAAGTTCTTGAAATTTTCCATATTGACTGACCTTCATGTCTTAAAGTAATGATGGACTGTTGTTTCTCTTTGCTTATTTGAGCTGTTCCTGCCATAATATGTACTTGGTATTTTACCAAATAGGGCTGTCTTCTGTATACCACCCCTACCTTGTCAAAACACAACTGAGTGGCTCAAACGCATTAAGAAGGAAAGAAATTCCACAAATATGTGAGTATGCCAAACTGTCATCAAGGCAAAGGGTGGCTACTTTGAATCTAAAAATATACAAAATATTCTGATTTGTTTAACACTTTTTTGGTTACTACATGATTCCATATGTGTTATTTCATAGTTTTGAAGTCTTCGCTATTATTCTACAATGTAGAAGATAGTACAAATAAAGAAAAACAAACTTTTGACTGGTACTGTACATATCTACCTCAATTACGTCGTACCCCTGCGCATCGACTCGGTACTGGTACCCTGTGCATATAGACAAGTTATCGTTACTCAATGTGTATTTATTATTACCTTTATTATTAAGTGTTTTACTTTTCTATTATTTCTCTATTTTCTTCCTCTCGTCATTGTTGGGAAGGGCCCGTAAGTAAGCATTTCACTGTTAAACCTGTTCTTTACGAATACAAGTTGATATGATTTTTAAGTTGATATGACCTCCTAGAGCCCAGATGCATCCCAAATGGCACTCTACTCCCTCTATAGTGCACTATGGGCCCTGGTCAAAAGTAGCGCACTATACATGAAATAGGATGCTATTTGGGAGTCAGCCTTGCGCACTAGAACATTCATCACTGTCTGGGCTGAGGAGATTCACAAAAACACTGACCACCATTCTGTTACCTTCTCTAACTCTTGAAGAAGAATACAGCATAGAACATTCTCACTGTGTCTCACAGATTACCCAAAATTGAGCACATATTAAGTAAGGTGAAATGGATTTCTGGCAAACTTAAAACCCAACAATGCAATAATCAACAGCAATGTATTACTAGAAGAAAACACACAAGAAATATGATTAAGAAATATGAACTAAACAATAAAGTAAGTAAGCATTGTGGAGTAAGTGTTTGTGTGTGTGTTGGATTGACACTGTGTGTGAGTGTGTAGGGCCCTGTGAGTGTATATAGAGAAAATGTAAATAAAGGTCAATAAAGATACAAGGTTAACTCAGATTTACCTTGTAGCTATTTTGTTAGCTCTTTTGTTAGCTCTTTTGTTAGCTTTTTGTTAGCTATTTTGTTAGCTATTTTGTTAGCTATTTATCAGTCGTATTGCTTGGGGATAGAAGCTGTTCGTGAGCCTGTTGGTGTCTGACTTGATGCACCAATACCTCTTGCCGTGCGGCAGCAGAGAAAATAGTCTATGGCTTGGTTGGTTGTAGTCTTGAACAATTTTCCGGGCCTTCTGTTCACACAGCTTGATATAGAGCAGTGGAGGCTGCTGAGGGGAGGACGGCTCATAACAATGACTGGAACGGAATATATGGAATGGCATCAAACCATGTTCCACTCATTCCTCTCCAGCAATTCCCACGAGCCTGTCCTCCCCAATTAAGGTGCCACCAACCTCCTGTGATATAGAAGTCCTGGATGGCAGGGAGCTCAGGCCCAGTGATGTACTGGACTATCCGCACAACCCTCTGTACCGCCATGCGATCGAGGGCGGTGCTATTGCCATACCAAGCAGTGATGCAGCCAGTCAATATGCTCTCATTGGTACCGCTGTTGAGGGCCCATGCCAAACTTTTTCAACCTCCTGAGGGGGAAGAGGCACTGTCGCCCTTTCTTCACGACTGAGCGTGTGTGTTTGGACCATTTCAAGTCTTTAGTGATTTGGACACGAGGAACTTGAAGCTGTCTACCTGCTCCATGTGGACGTGGGTCTAGGGTGTCTGGGATAGTGGAGTTAATATGTGCCATAACCAGCCTCTCAAAGCATTTCATGATTACAGAAGTGAGTGCTACAGGGTGGTAATCATTGTGGCACGAAGCCTTAGAGTTCTTAGGAACAGGAATGATTGTAGTCATCTTAAAACATGTGGGGATTACAGACTGGGACAAGGAGATGTTGAACACTTCCGTGAATATGCCTGCTCTGAGAACATGCTCTGGAATACGGTCGGGGCCCGCAGCCTTGTGGGTGTTGACCTGATTAAAGACCATTCTCACGGCGGCCTCGGAGAGTGAGATCACCCAGTCCTCTGGGCTGGTGACGGCCCCCTGGGTCGATGGTGTTGTTGTCAAAGCGTGCATCAAATGCATTGAGTTAGTCTGGTAGAGAGGAGTCGTTGGGCAGATCACGGCTGGTTCTTCCTTTGAAATCCGTAATGAATCCACCCCTGCCACATGCGGCTGGCGTTGGAGGCTGTGTAATAGGACTCCACCTTGTTCCTTTATTGTCCCTTTGCTTGTTTGATGACTCTGCCGAGGTCATAGTACCTTCTTGTACTTGTTCCTGTCGTTGGCCGTAGCATCAAGGTTGTCTACGATAGCTCTGTGTGCGGTAGCCCTGTTCTTTAGTTTAGCGCCAACCTCTGTGTTAATCCAGAGCTTTCGTTTGGGGAAGCAGCAAACCCTCACCGTGAGTACAACGTCGCCGTCGGTACAATGTCTGCATTTTCTAATGAAGCCGGGGATGGAGGAGGTTAGCTCGTCAACGTTATCGGCTGTCTCGAAACATATTCCAATCAGCGCTAACAAAGCAGTCCTGTATTATAACCTCTGATTCTGGTGACCATGTCTCAACAGAGCAAATCTGTACTTCCTGTTTCAGCTTCTGCTTGTACAGAATCATAATCTGATTTGCCGGATGGCAGGCGAGGGAGGGTCTTGTATGCTTGCTTGTGGGTAGAATAGCAGTGGTCTATGACTTTATCGCCCCTAGTGGCGTTGGAGAGGTGTTGATGGAAGTTGGACATCACTTGGCTTAGTGACGCAAAAATTTAAATTGCCGGCAACCAGAAAGGCAGCTTCTGGTTGTAGGTTTTCCTGCTTGTTTATAGCCTTGTACAGTTCATTAACTTCTTATGTGTCACGTTCCTGACCTTATTTCCTTTGTTTAGTCTTTGTTTAGATGGTCAGGATGTGAGCTGGGTGGGCATTCTATGTTTTGTGTTTCTATGTTGGGTTTATTGTTTGGCCTAATATGGTTCTCAATCAGAGGCAGGTGTTTGTCATTGTCTCTGATTGGGAACCATATTAAGGTAGGCTGTTTTCACTGTTTGTTTGTGGGTGATTGTTCCTGTTCGTGTGTTCATCTGTTCTGTGTTCCCATGTTCAGGACTGTAGCGTTTTCGGTTCCTTCTGTCAGTTTGTTGTTTTTGTTCGTCATTTAAATATCCTAATTAAATTATGGATTATCATCACGCTGCATTTTGGTCCTCCTCTCTTTCACCCGAAGACAGCCGTTACATTATGGATCCCTTCACGCGCCAATCCCTTTAGCAGGATCAATTTGACAACACCCAGTGAAATTGCAGTGCGCCAAATTCAAAAAAAGGAAATGCTCATAATAAGAATTCATAAAGCATACAAGTGTTATACATCGGTTTAAAGATGAACTTCTTGTTAATCCAGCCGCAGTGTCAGATTTCAAGAAGGCTTTATGGTGAAAGCAGACCATGTGATTATCTGAGGACAGCACCCAGCATACCAACACATGAAAATCAGATTTCAACCAGGCAGGTGCTGCACAAAAGTCAGAAATAACGATATAATTCATGCCTTACCTTTGAAGATGTTCTTCTGTTGGCACTCCAAAATGTCCCATAAACATCACAAATGGTATTTTTGTTCGATAAATTGCTTCTTTATGTCCCCAAAATGTCAATAATTGATACATTTAAAACGGGAAATACTGTGCTCAATACCGGACGAAAACAAAGTGAAGCACGTTCCAGGTCGCGTGCACCAAAACATTAGAGTGCACCTGACACATGGAAAGAACAGGGCTACTTCTTAATTTCTCAAAGAAAAAACATCAACCAATTTCTAAGACTGTTGACATCTAGTGGAAGCCATAGGAACTGGAATTATAGGAATTAGAAAACTAATGGAAAACAGATTGTGCTCAAAAAATGTTTTCCCTGGATGGGTTGTGCTCAGGGTTTCGCCTGCCAAATCAATTATGTTATACTCACAGACATTATTCAAACAGTTCCAGAAACTTCAGATTGTTTTCTATCCAAATCTACTAATAATATGCATATCCTAGCTTCTGGGCCTGAGTAGCAGGCAGTTTACTTTGGGCATGCTTTTCATCCGGACGTGAAAATACTTCCTCCTTAGCCCAAAGAGGTTTTAAGCTCAAGCTTGTTATTTTTATTGTCCTGAGGTGGAATGTATACAGGGTCGACAGTTCAACCGCTCTGGAATTAGCACACCGGTTGGTGTTGCTGAAGAGGCAACCCCCCCCCCCCCCCCCCCCCTCCGATTTCCCCGACTCCACTGTCTTGTCTGCCCACTTGAATGGAGAATCCATTGAGTTGGATAACCGTGGGGGGTGTCTTGTCCGAGAGCTATGTTTCTGAAAAGCAACACATTTTGCTGTTCCGAGAGTCTCATTGGTAGCAAATCCGCGATCGGAGGTCCTCCATCTTATTATCAAATGGCCAGTAGAATGGAGGGAAGAGGTGGTCGGTTTTCCCTTCGCCTTAATCTCACCAGGATCCCCCCTCTCTTGCCTCTGTAACGCCGCCGTTTCCTCTTGTGTAGCCTGAAAATTGGATCGGAATTACACAGAGCCCAGGGCAGATGAGTCGAAGTTGAAAGTAGATGCCCTAATTGGGGTAAGTAACTGCCGATCTGATGTTCAAAAGTTATTTTACTATCGCTCGCGAAGGGATACAGAGAGGGAGAGAGGGGGGAGAGAAAGAGAGAGATCACTAATTACCACAGACCAATTACCAATCCAATGAAGGGACCAAGGGAGGAACGCAGCTGGAACGGGACCCACAATACCCCACACAGGTCTACTGGAACTTAGCCAAGGGACAAATAATGTGTTTGTGTGTCCTAGTGTGTGTGTTTGTTTGTGCTCAATCTTGCAAAACAAGACAAAAACAGCTATTTGGCATATTTGCTACACTTAATGGGTATTTTTTCTCAATGGAATGCATTATAGCCAGCCCACTGACTCTTCAAAATGCTAACTGCTAACTTTTATACAACTGCATTGTGTGCACTTTTTAGAGTACCTCCAGCAATAAAAACTCATATTTGAGAAGTGATTTTGCTTCTCTTAAAATCTGAGGGCATCATTCAGTTCTACAGCTAATGAATCTACAGTATTGATTCAAATGCCTTACAGCCTTGACTGCGGCATATTAAGTGTCAAACACACATTAGTTTTAGGAAGAGGACTGTGAACCATCATTTACTTATTCAATTACTCTGACAGTTCTTTCACCTAGTGGGCTTATTTCTTCTCTCATGCCAAAGATTCATATTTGGGTCACTTTTATGAATGTACTCTCCAGAGTTTTGCTGAATTTATACACACAAAGGCTGCCTGTGGCACTGCATTCTGTTTGCAAGGATTGCCCTTTTAGCCAGTGGTTCCCTGGGAAATAAAGACCACAATAAATGTTTCATTTCAATGGGACTTCCTGGTTTAGATAAAGGCTGATGATAAGAAATGCCAGGAGCTAAATAGAGTTGTTTATTCTTATTGCACTTGCATCAAAGGAGTGTTGATGCACAGATGTTTCATCATTTAGTTTGGCAGTCACATCAAAGCTCTCTAACACAGAATAATGATACATTTAAATGGAAAAAATTATTGTACAACAAGTTGATCAATAAATAAGCTTCTGGAACGAATACAATGGTTATTACTTTACATAGTACAATTAAATACAGTAAACTTTAATAATACCAATCTTCAATAACTGTCCATCTCGGGCTTGTCCATAAAAAGCCCTCACCTCTCCAAAGACAGTGTTGTGTGAATTTAAGAGCTCACAAAGCAATATGGACATGAACACAGCTCTGTGTCTGCATCAAACATCAATCCCAATCTATACCCTATTCTCTCATCCCCTATAACTCTCTGCCATGAATCAATTATGGAGACATGTTACACTTTATTCCATAACCGTGAGCATTCTGTCAAGGTGGATGGAACTCGTTCCCAGGAGTATACCACTAACAGCTGGTTCGAAATTTCACTCCTCTGTTCCAATACATTATGATAACCAGTGTTTACTGGCAGACTACCTGAACAAACAGCTGTTGGGACGTGACAGTCCTGTCTGCTCCAATAGCAAGTGCGGCTGCCAGCATGTGAACTTCTCAAGTCTCAAAACTGGACAGACACGAGACAGAGAGAGAGAAATCATTTAGTAATGTGCTGGAAAATCATTGTTTTATCATCACATGTGAGCGGGTAATGCCTCACCCCAACTGGCGGGGTGGTTTTATTCGGCCTCTGAAGTTTTCTGAGCAAAAATGATTTCCATTGTTGGACATAAGACTGTAAAAACACAAGGAAATCAGCTCCAAGCGATTTGAATTTTGGAAATCTGCTCCCAAATATTCCCGTAACTTCAACCGTTCTTCCAAAATGTTTGATTATGTATAATATCTGTCGGTCATCTAGCAGTAGGAATGTGCTAAAAAATGTCAGCATGTTAAATAAATATGAGCAAACATCTGCTGTGTTAGGCATTTTGCTACCCAAAACCATTTTTTTTTGTTATCACATGCAAGCGTGTAGAGCAGGTTACCCAACTGGCAGGGTGGTTTATTTGGCCCCCAAAGTTCTCTGAGCAAAAAAATTATATTCATATCTATATATATTACACTGAGTATACCAAACAAGACAAACATATTTTGCCCTCAGAACAGCTTCAATTCGTCAGGTCATGTACAAGGTGTTGAAAGCGTTCCACAGGGATGCTGGCCCATGTTGACTCCAATGCTTCCCACTGTTGTGTCAAGTTGGCTGGATGTCGTTTGGGTGGTTCTTGATACACACAGGAAACTGTTGAGAGTGAAAAACCCAGCAGTGTTGCAGTACTTGACACAAACCGGTGATCCTGGTACCTACTACCATACCCCGCTCAAAGGCACTTAAATCTTTTGTCTTGCCCATTCACCCTCTGAATGGCACAGAGACACAATCCATGCCTCAATTATCTCAAGGATTACTAATCCTTCCTTAACATGTCTCCTCCCCTTCATCTACACTGATTGAAGTGAATTTAACAAGTTACATCAATAGATTGTTGGACATAAAAGACAGTAAAAAACACCAGGAAAGAGATTTTAAGTTGGGAAATCTGTTCCGGAGTATTCTCATGTTTAGCCTAAAAGAGAGTCACTATCATATACACGTGATGGTATACAAATATAAGCAAGGTTTGAAATGATTAAGTTTTAGTAAAATATTAAGTATGTTTGGACTTCTTGTGGTCAATTTGCAGTATTCAAATTATTTGTATTTACAGTGCCTTCAGAAAGTATTCACACCGCAAACTTTTTCCCCATTTGGTTGTGTTACAGACTGAATTGAAAATGTAATACATAGAGATTTTGTTGTCACTGGTCTACGCACAATACCCCATAATGTCTAAGTGGAATAATGTTTTTCGAAATATGTACAAATTAATAAAAATTGAAAAGCTCAAATATCTTGCATCAATAAGTATTCAACCCGTTTGTTATGGTATGCCTAAATGAGTTACAGAGTAAAAACATGCTTAACAAGTCACGTAATACGTTTTATGGACTCACGCTTTGTGCAATAATAGTGTTTAACATGATTTCGAATTAATACCTCATCTCTGTACCCCACAAATACAATTATCTGTGAGGTCCCTCAGTTGAGCAGTGAATTTCAATTACAGATTCAACCACAAAAACCAGGGAGGTTTTCCATAGCCATGCAAAGAAGGGCACCTATTTGGTAGCTGGGTAAAATATAAAAAAGCAGACATTGAATATCTCTTTGAGCATGGTGAAGTTTTTAAAATAAATGTTTACTTTATTTAACCAGGTAGGCCAGTTGAGAACAAGTTCTCATTTACAACTGCAACCTGGCCAAGATAAAGCAGTGCGACAAAAACAACAACACAGAGTTACACATAAACAAACGTACAGTCAATAACACAATAGAAAAATCTATGTACGGTGTGTGCAAATGTAGAAGAGCAGGGAGGCAATAAATAGGCCATAGAGGCAAAAATAATTACAATTGAGCATTAACACTGGAGTGATGTGCAGATGATGATGTGCAAGTAGAGATACTGGGATGCAAAAAAAGCAAGAGGATAAATAACAATATGGGGATGAGGTAGTTGGGTGGGCTTTTTACAGATTGGTTGTGTACAGGTACAGTGATTGGTAAGCTGCTCTGACAGCTGATGCTTAAAGTTAAAGAAGGAGATATAAGACTCCAGCTTCAGTGATTTTTGTAATTCGTTCCAGTCATTGGCAGCAGAGAACTGGAAGGAAACGCGGCAAAAGGAAGTGTTGGCTTTGGGGATGACCAGTGCAATATACCTGCTGGAGCGCGTGCTACGGGTGGGTGTTGTTATCGTGGCCAGTGAGCTGAGATAAGGCGGGGCTTTACCTAACAAAGACTTATGGATGACCTGGAGCCAGTGGATTTGGCGACGAATATGTAGTGAGGGCCAGCCAACAAGATCATACTGGTCGCAGTGGTGGGTAGTATATGGGGCTTTGGTGACAAAACGGATGGCACTGTGATAGACTACATCCAGTTTGTTGTGTAGAGTGTTGGAGGCTATTTTGTAAATGACATCGCCGAAGTCAAGGATCGGTAGGATAGTCAGTTTTACGAGGGTATGTTTGGCAGCATGTTATTAAATACAAGTCATTAAATACACTTTAGATGGTGTATCAATACACCCAGTCATTACAAAGATACAGGCGTCCTTCCTAACTCAGTTGCCAGAGAGAAAGGAAACTGCTTAGAGATTTCACGATAAAGCCAATGTTGACATTTAACAGTCACAGAGTTGAATGGCTGTGATATGAGAAAATTGAGGATGGATCAACAGCATTGTAGTTACTCCACAACACTAACCTAATTGACAGAATGAAAAGACGGAAACCTGTACAGAATATAAATACTCCAAAAAGTGCATCCTGTTTGCAAAAAGGAAATAAAGTAATACTGCAAAATATGTGCCAAAGCAATTCACTTTTGTCCTGAATATAAAGTGTTATGTTTCGGGAAAATCCAAACCAATACATTACTGAGTACCACTCTCCCTATTTTCAAGCATAGTGGTGGCTGCATCATGTTATGGGTACGCTTGTAATCGTGAAGGACGGGGGAGTTTTTCACAATAAAAAATAAACATAATGAAGCTAAGCACATGCAAAATCCTAGAGGTAAACCTGGTTCAGTCTGCTTTCCACCAGGAACCACTTACTAGGGAGTTAATTCACCTTTCAGCAGGACAATAACCTAAAACACAAGGACAAATGTACACTGGAGTTGCTTACAAAGAAGACAGTGAATGTTCCTTAGTGGCCAAGTTACAGTTTTGACTTAAATCTACTTTAAAATCTATGGAAAGACCTGAAAATGGTTGTCGAACAGTGGTCAACAACCAATTTGACAGAGCTTGAAGAATTATTTTAATAATAATGGGCAAATGTTGCACAATCCAGGTGTGAAGGTCTTAGAGCCTTACGCAGAAAGATGCTTCTACAAAGCATGGACTCAGGGGTGTGAATACTTATGTAAATTAGATATTTCTGTATTTCATTTTCAATACATTTGCAAAAAAAAAAAAAGGCTTCACCTTGTCATTATGGGGTATTTTGTGTAGATTGGTGAGAAAAAAATATATTTAATCCATTTTGAACTGAGGCTGTAACACAACAAAATGTGGAATAAGTCAAGGGAAATGAAAACTTTCTTCAGGCGCTGTATGTCTCAGCCCCCCTACCATCCGCACAAGAAGAAATTCTGTTCAGAAGTGTTCTGCAGTTGTCCCCATAGGGAGGACCCTTTGAAGAACCCCTTTTGGGTTCCATGTAGAACCCTCTGTGTAAAGGGGTCTTAATGGAACAAAAAGGGGTTCTTCAAAGGGTTTGAAGAATCCTTTTCGGTTCTAGACAGCACCTTTTTCTCGTAGGTGGGAAGTGATTCGGCGTGCGCTGCTCTCCTTCAACCTGATTGTTGTCAGTGAAATATTAGACTACATCACCAAAGACAGAAAATAAATAATATGGTAGGGTGGTTAGGAAAATAGTGTTCAATTCTAATTATGGCTGAATAATAAATGGTTTATTCTAATTAGTTGGTATTTCAGTTAGGCAGAAGCCCAGGTTAATATTCAGTCACCAAAAACAGTGTAAATTTCACCTTGATGAGGCTGTCTTTATATGCTGACTCTGATGCAATGCTACCAGACTACACGTTTTCCTTTCCTTCAGAGCAGGATTCACATTCTATTTGAAAAATTGAGCCAACAACAACATTGTTGAGATTTACATGATGTTTTTCATTGTGGTTTCTACACAGTCAATTAGGCTTTAAATGCCCATTACATTTCTTCAGTTCTATAGTCAATTATAAACTGGGTGGTTCAAGTCCTGAATGCTGATTGGCTGACAGCTGTGGTATATCAGACCGGGTAATTACTTTGGCTACCAGTTTATAATAGCAATAAGACACCTCGGGGGTTTGTGGCATATGGCCAATATACCACGGCTAAGGGCTGTTCTTATGCACAACGCATCGCGGAGTGCCTGGACACAGCCCTTAGCCGTGGTATATTGTCCATATACCACTCCCCCTCGTGCCTTATTGCTTAAGTATAGCCTACCTTTTCAGCCAGCTGCCAGCACATGAAACACTCAAGAATCAGATGCAATAACATGACCGTTTTTGCAAGTGCAAACTCTCTCTGAGTTTTATTATTGGGCTGATCATTTCTTCCTTCAGGCCAGTAACATTCACCTGTAAAATGACCCTGAATCTCAAACTTGACTTGTGATGGAAGACCACACATACAGTGAGACTTGTGATGGAAGACCACACATACAGTAAGACTTGTGATGGAAGACCACACATACACTAAGACTTGTGATGGAAGACCACACATACACTAAGACTTGTGATGGAAGACCACACATACACTAAGACTTGTGATGGAAGACCACACATACACTAAGACTTGTGATGGAAGACCACACATACACTAAGACTTGTGATGGAAGACCACACATACACTAAGACTTGTGATGGAAGACCACACATACACTAAGACTTGTGATGGAAGACCACACATACAGTAAGACTTGTGATGGAAGACCACACATACAGTAAGACTTGTGATGGAAGACCACACATACAGTAAGACTTGTGATGGAAGACCACACATACAGTAAGACTTGTGATGGAAGACCACACATACAGTAAGACTTGTGATGGAAGACCACACATACACTAAGACTTGTGATGGAAGACCACACATACAGTAAGACTTGTGATGGAAGACCACACATACACTAAGACTTGTGATGGAAGACCACACATACACTAAGACTTGTGATGGAAGACCACACATACACTAAGACTTGTGATGGAAGACCACACATACACTAAGACTTGTGATGGAAGACCACACATACACTAAGACTTGTGATGGAAGACCACACATACAGTAAGACTTGTGATGGAAGACCACACATACAGTAAGACTTGTGATGGAAGACCACACATACACTAAGACTTGTGATGGAAGATCACACATACAGTAAGACTTGTGATGGAAGACCACACATACAGTAAGACTTGTGATGGAAGACCACACATACAGTAAGACTTGTGATGGAAGACCACACATACAGTAAGACTTGTGATGGAAGACCACACATACAGTAAGACTTGTGATGGAAGACCACACATACAGTAAGACTTGTGATGGAAGACCACACATACACTAAGACTTGTGATGGAAGACCACATACACTAAGACTTGTGATGGAAGACCACATACACTAAGACTTGTGATGGAAGACCACACATACAGTAAGACTTGTGATGGAAGACCACACATATAGTAAGACTTGCCATGTAATACAGTTCTTGTCATCATCCTGAGAAATCTCACCCTGGAGATTCTGCAATGCAAGTGTGAATTAATGCTGGACAGCTTTTTTAATATTGCTGTTTGGTTGTTGTCCACTCCAGGGGAGCTGTACATCGGTGGCGTGGGGAAGAGCATGTACAACAGTCTGCCCAAGCTGATCGCGTCCCGGGACGGGTACCAGGGCTGCCTGGCCTCAGTGGACCTCAACGGGAAACTACCAGACCTGATCGCAGACGCCCTCCACAGGATGGGCCAGGTGGAGCGAGGCTGCGACGGTGAGTTGATGCTCGCACACAGAGGTGTCATAGGGTGCACAAGGGCACATACCCCCTCCCCCCCTCAGACTTGTCCTATTTCTTTTTTACATTTCTGATGTTATATTCATTATTAAACTTAATTTTGAAGCCCACATTTTATCAGATTTGTTTATAAAAAGATCTGTCAGCTGTATTATTCCTAGTAAGTGGTTCCTTCCTGTAACACGGAGCAAAGATATACAGTTGGTCAGATTCCACAGCCACAAAGTCAAAATTGTCAGGACTCGCAGAAGTAATGTTTGTAAATGAAAATGAGCTATGTAGCCTAATGATTCCTTCCTGATGAATAAATAACATTAAAATGTTTTGCTGTTTCTCTGTAATACTAGCCACCTAACAATTGTATGACGTTGGCTTTAGCTAGCCAGCTAGAGAGGTTCCCAATCTCTCGACCTCTTTACTAGCTACCAAGCCATTTCCAGCGTATTAATCACGTTAGAGTAGCTTGTCTAACTATCTTAGCTGGCATGCCTGCTGGCAAGGTTGGTAGACTTTAGAAAAGCAAACAAGAACTAAATGTACTGAATAAGACTCACATTCCTTTCAATCTTTTACCAATATTTTAGCAGAGAAGCATTTTAGTTTCTTTATTAAAAGAACCACCAGTCAGGAAGATACAGACAGATCATATGATATGATATATGATATGATATGATATGTAGAAAAATACTTGGTGTTAATGTAATCTTGCACTTTGTGATAATATCATGATATTTGTGTATACATTTTGATGCCATGATATGTGCCTGTATTGATGATGTGCGCTACGATCCCATGTACCGTGTTGTAATGTGGATGTAATATTCTCGGTGTGTTAGTGCAGTATATTCAGAATGACACTCTCATTAAAATGACAAATGAACAGATAAGGAGGTATGCTTAGATAACCTACGCAGAAAAATAGACATATTTGTTTTTACATCGTATTATGCATGATGATTATGGCTCTAGATTGCAGGTGTTTGAAAAAGTCAAAATCCTCTGACCTCCATCCCCACGTTTTTTACTAGGTATCCCCCTTTCCCTTTCCTTTTATACCTCTGCTAAGATAATAGGTGCATGAATTCCTCTACACACACACACACACACACACACACACACACTTGGCTTTCACCCAGGCAGCCTCATCAGTCTTTAACATCCCATCTGTTCTCTTCCCAGTCTTATCATATACAAGAGCTTCTGAAGGTGGACTCCTGCCGTAACTCATAGCTCCTTCTTCGGCAGTAATAGCCAGAATATACAGTTAGACCCCACCCTAAGACTCAGTGCCCAGAGCATTCTTTACAGTCTCCTCTCCACTGTATATCCAGTCTATTGCACCATAAAACCTACGGGAGGTATCTCTGCCTCTAATGTTATTGTCGGTAGCTAATCTTAACCACCCTGCAGCGCTCACTGTAGCATAGACTTATCAATCCTCCATTTGGAAGGGACTCAGCTTTTTGACAGCGGGATGCTGGACTGGGTGACGTCACCAGTGTTTTGGCGGCTCTCTGGCGGCTAGTTAATTGTGTTTGTGACGCCTGCAGGCTGTAACGGCAGCGGTGTTCATACTGTCTGTGGCGTGTGGCGTCAAGAGAGCGCCACTGATTTCCCAGAGGTCCCGACACCGCTTGGTGTTTAAATGCAAACACAGCCACCTCTGCCAGCCAGCCTGGCTTATTACCTGCCTAAAGTTATACGGTGCAATTACGTCCTCCTTAACAGAGATCTAAAACTGCATTAGGCTATCACATCTACTCCCCTGAACTCTCAAATGGCTGGTAGTGAGAGGTAATCAGTGATTGAAAAGTACCTAATTGTCAAACTTGAGTAAAAGTAGATACCTTAATAGAAAATGATTCAAGTAAAAGTGAAAGTTACCCAGTAAAATACAACTTGAGTAAAAATCGAAAAGTATTCGTTTTAAATACAGTATACTTAAGTATCCAAAGTAAATGTAATTGCTAAAATATAGTTAAGTATCAAAAGTTAAAGTATAAATAATTTCAAAATCCTTATATTAAGCAAACCAGACGGCACAATTTTCTTGTTTTTTTAATAGACGGATAGCCAGGGACACGCTCCAACACTCAGACATTATTTACAAACGAATAATTTGTGTTTAGTGATTCCAGCAGATCAGAGGCAGTAGGGATGACCAGGGATGTTTCCTTAAAAACTTCTACTTGGTACTCATCCCGGATCCGGGAGCACCCTCATCAGTAAAAAAGCTGACTAGCATAGCCTAGCATAGCGCCACAAGTAAATACTAGCATCTAAATATCATGAAATCACAAGTCCAAGACACCAGATGAAAGATACACATCTTGTGAATCCAGCCAGCATTTCCGATTTTTAAAATGTTTTACAGGGAAAACACAATATGTATTTCTATTAGCTAACCACGATAGCAAAAGACCCAACCGCATATTTTCACCATTTTTTTACTGCATAGGTAGCTATCACAAATTCGACCAAATAAGGATATAAATAGTCACTAACCAAGAAACAACTTCATCAGATGACAGTCTCATAACAGATTTATTGTATAGCATATGTTTTGTTCGAAAAATGTGCATATTTCAGGTATAAATCATAGTTTTACATTGCAGCCACCATCACAAAATCTCACCAAAGCAGCTAGAATAACTACAGAAACCAACGTGAAATACCTAAATACTCATCATAAAACATTTATGAAAAATACAAGGTGTACAGCAAATGAAAGACAAACATCTTGTGAATCCAGCCAATATTTCAGATTTTTTAAGTGTTTTACAGCGAAAACACAATATAGCATTATATTAGCTTACTACAATAGCCTACCACACAACCGCATTCATTCAAGGCACGTTAGCGATTGCGAATAAACCAGCAAAAGATATAAATTTTTTCACTAACCTTCTCAAACTTCATCAGATGACAGTCCTATAACATCATATTACACAATACATATATGGTTTGTTCGAAAATGTGCATATTTAGCGGAACAATTCATGGTTAAACAATGTGAATACGTAGCCAAACTGCACAAAATTATCCGGATATATTTCTGACACTCACATCATCTAATCAAATAACTAATCATAAACTTTACTAAAAAATACAGGTTGGACAGCAAATGAAAGATACACTAGTTCTTAATGCAACCGCTGTGTTGGATATTTAAAAATAACTTTAGTACGACATACAGCTTACGTTATAGCGAGACAGCGCCCAAAATCTGGAGGAATAAACGTCAAAACATTTGACAGAAATACGAAATAACATCATAAATTGTTCCTACTTTTGATGATCTTCCATCAGAATCTTGTACAAGGGGTCCTTTGTCCAGAATAATCGTTGTTTGGTTGTAGAATGCCCTCTTCATCTGTAGAACGCTAGCAAACGCTAGCCATGCGGCACAGAAGTGTAGTGGAAGGCGTATGCAGTGCATGTAGACCCATAGATTCCATGCAAATTGATAGGCTGACCCTGGAACAGAGCCCCCGATTTCAGATTTCTCACTTCCTGACAGGAAGTTTGCTGCAAAATGAGTTCTGTTTTACTCACAGATATAATTCAAACGGTTTTAGAAACTAGAGAGTGTTTTCTATCCAATAGTAATAATAATATGCATATTGTACGAGCAAGAATTGAGTACGAGGCAGTTTAATTTGGGAACGATTTTTTACAAAGTGAGAACAGCGCCCCCCCTATTGAGAAAAGGTTTTAATAAGTATGTGAATTGGACCATGTTCCTGTCCTGCTAAGCATTCAAAATGTAACAAATAGTTTTGGGTGTCAGGGACAATGTATGGAGTCAAAAGTACATTATTTGCTTTAGGAATGTAGCGAAGTTAAAGTAAACGTTTTCAAAAATTCAAATAGTAAAATAAAGTACAGATATCCTAAAAGTAGTGCTTAAAAATATTTTTACTTAAAGTACTTTTCACCACTGGAGGTAACGGTAGGTTCCATAGCATCATCAACTACTCTCCTAACGGAAACACTCACAGAGCCTGGTATTAAAAATCAATAGAAAGTTGAAATCTAATAGAAAATTACTACTCATAGTGTAGCCTTGTGGCAGACTGGGTTGTTCTTCCATTGTCATGGCAAACATCTAGGGCTATGGCATGACAATAAGACAACAAATTACATAGGAGTTGGCAAAAGCACACACAGATCCCCAACTGGACTATACCGTATGTCATGCACATTCTAACAGTAGTCAGCCCCTCTGAGCTGTATGTCGGCAGGGGCAACTTGCTCTCCTGTAGCTGCCTGACTCCACTGATCCCTTCCTACAACAGCGGGAGCAGAGAACGACTGTCCACTCTGTGTTCCTAACTATGCTGAGTTGCTGACTCACGTCTGGGATTTGGGAGGAAGACAGAGGTGGAAGAGATGGAGGGCAAGAGGAAGGGAGGGAGGAGGGAGGAAGGGAGAGAGAAGGGAGGGGGAAGAAATGGAGAGGCACGGAGACAGAGGGAAACGGAAAGAGACAGGGAGACGGAGAGAGGGAAGGGAAGGGAGGGAGGGAGAGAGAGAGAGGGAGAGAGAAAGTGGAAGTGGAAGAAGGGGGAGTTGGAGGTACCCAGATGTGTCATTCTCTCTCCAGCTGTTAGCTCCAGGTACAGTAGTCATGTCAGTGTTAAGGTGGGTTACACAACAATATTGTTAGTGCCCTAGCAGATAATATGCTGCTCAGTCATCCAGCTCCTTTAATAAGACAGAGCTACAGCTTTTAACAGAAGGGGGTACACTACATGACCAAAAGTATGTGGAACGTCAAACATCTCATTCCAAAATCATGGGCATTAATATGGAGTTGGCCCCCTCTTTGCTGCTATAACAGCCTCCACTCTTCTGGGAAGGCTTTCTACTAGATGTTGGAACATTGCTGCGGGTACTTGCTTCCATTCAGCCACCATAGCATTAGTGAGGTTGGGCACTGATGTTGGGCAATTAGGCCTAGCTCACAGTTGGCGTTCCAATTCACCCCTAAGATGTTCGAAGGGGTTGAGGCCAGTCAAGTTCTTCCACACCGATCTCGACAAACCATTTCTGCATGGACCTTGCTTTTTGCATGGGGGTGTTGTCATGTTGAAACAGGAAAGGGCCTTCCCCAAACTGTCACAATGTTGGAAGCACAGAACTGTCTAGAATGTCATTGTATGTTCTAGCGCTAAGATTTCCCTTCACTGAAGCTAAGTGGCCTTACAGTTGGCAGTATGTATTGGGGCAGGTAACGCTCTCCTGGCATCAGCCAAACTCAGATTCATCTGTCGGACTGCCAGATGGTAAAGCGGGATCACTCCAGAGAACGCATTTCCACTGCTCCAGAGTCCAATGGCGGCAAGCTTTACACCTCTCCAGCCGACGCTTCACATTAAATGATGATCTTAGGCTTGTGTGCGGCTGCTCGGCAATGGAAACACATTTCATGAAGCTACCGACCAACAGTTCCTGTGCTGACCTTCCAGATGCAGTTTGGAACGTGGTAGTGAGTGTTGCAAACGAGGACAGGCGAATTTTAGCACTAGGCGGTCACGTTCTGTGAGCTCGTGTGGCCTACCACTTTGCGTCTGAGCCGTTGTTTCTCCTAAACATTTCCATTTCAAAATAACAGCCCTTACAGTTGACCGGGGCAGCTCTAGCAGGGCAGATATTTGACGAACTGACTTGTTGGAAAGGTAACATCCTATGACGGTGCCACGTTTACAGTCACTGAGCCCTTCAGTGAGGCTTTTCTACTGCCAATGTTTGTCTATAGAGGTTGCATGGCTGTGTGCTCAATGTTATATACCTGTCAGCAACGGGTGTGGCTGAAATAGTCTAATCCATGAATTTGAAGGGTGTCCAGAAACATTTGTCCATACAGTGCATTCGGAAAGTATTCAGACCCCTTGACTTTTTCCACATTTGTTACATTCCAGCCTTATTAAAAAATGTATTAAATAAAAAATGTTCCTCATCCATTTACACAGGACACCCCATAATGACAACGCTAAAACAGGTTATCGCAGGAATACCTTATTTACATAAGCACTCAGACCATTTGCTATGAGACTCGAATTTGAGCTCAGGGTCATCTGGTTTCCATTGATCATCATTGAGATGTTTCTACAACCTGATTGGAGTCCACCTGTGATAAATTAAATTGATAGGACATGATTTGGAAAGGCATACACCTGTCTATATAAGGTCCCACAGTTGGCAGTGCATGTCAGAGCAAAAACCAAATCATGAGGTCGAAGGAATGGTCCATAGACCTCCAAGAAATGATTGTGTCGAGGCACAGATCTGGGGAAGGGTACCAAAAAAATTCTGCAGCATTGAAGGTCCCCAAGAACACAGTGGGCTGCATCCTTATTCAATGGAAGACGTTTGGAACCACCAAGACTCTTCCTAGAGCTGGCTGCCCGGACAAACTGAGCAATCGGGGGAGAAGAGCCTTGGGTGACCCAGCCAGAGCCCAGACTTGAACCTGATCAAACATCTCTGGAGAGACCAGAAAATAGCTGTGCTGCGACGCTCCCCATCCAACCTGACAGAGCTTGAGAGGATCTGCAGAGAAGAATGGGAGATTCTCCCCAAATACCGGTGTGCCAAACTTGTAGCTTCATACCCAAAAAGACTGGAGGCTGTAATCGCTGACAAAGGTGCTTCAAGAAAGTACTGAGTAAAGTGTCTGAATACTTATTTAAATGTGATATTTCAGTTGTTTTTATTTCATACATTTGCAAAAAAATCGAAGAAACCGTTTTTGCTTTGTCGTTATGGGTTACTGTGTGTAGATTGATGAGGGGAAAAAAACATTTAATCAATTTTAGAATAAGACTAAAGTAACTAAATGTGGAAAAAGTCAAGAGGTCTGAATATTTTCCGAATGCACTGTATAGTGTATTTGAATGACACGTTTACAAATATACTGCTCACACCAAATACAAGGCATCTCAATGACAAGTTTACAAATCTACTGCTCACACCAAATACAAAGCATCTCAATGACAAGTTTACAAATCTACTGCTCACACCAAATACAAGGCATCTCAATGACAAGTTTACAAATCTACTGCTCACACCAAATACAAGGCATCTCAATGACAAGTTTACAAATCTACTGCTCACACCAAATACAAGGCATCTTAATGACAAGTTTACAAATCTACTGCTCACACCAAATACAAGGCATCTGAATGACAAGTTTACAAATCTACTGCTCACACCAAATACAAGGCATCTCAATGACAAGTTTACAAATCTACTGCTCACACCAAATACAAGGCATCTCAATGACAAGTTTACAAATCTACTGCTCACACCAAATACAAGGCATCTCAATGACAAGTTTACAAATCTACTGCTCTGTAACGGCGTTCTAGATCTTCCTCCTCCTCAGACGAGGAGAGGAGAGAAGGATCGGAGGACCAATACGCAGCGAGGTATGATGACATAATGTAATTTATTGAAAGACGAACACGAACACGAAAACACTTGGAAAATTACAAAATAAGAAAACGACGTAGACGAAACCTGAACATGGAACTTACATAACTACACGCAGAACTCACGGACAGGAACAGACTACATCAAACGAATGAACAGCCAAAACAGTCCCGTGTGGTGCACATACACAGACACGAAAGACACAGGAGACAACCACCCACAACGAACACTGTGAAACAACCTACCTAAATATGACTCTCAATTAGAGGCAAAACGCAAAACACCTGCCTCTAATTAAGAGCCATACCAGGCAACCCTTAAACCAACATAGAAACAGAAAACATAGAATGCCCACCCAAACTCACGTCCTGACCAACTAACACATACAACAAACTAACAGAAATAGGTCAGGAACGTGACATGCTCACACCAAATACAAGGCATCTCAATGACAAGTTTACAAATCTACTGCTCACACCAAATACAAGGCATCTCAATGACAAGTTTACAAATCTACTGCTCACACCAAATACAAGGCATCTGAATGACAAGTTTACAAATCTACTGCTCACACCAAATACAAGGCATCTGAATGACAAGTTTACAAATCTACTGCTCACACCAAATACAAAGCATCTCAATGACAAGTTTACAAATCTACTGCTCACACCAAATACAAGGCATCTCAATGACAAGTTTACAAATCTACTGCTCACACCAAATACAAGGCATCTGAATGACAAGTTTACAAATCTACTGCTCACACCAAATACAAGGCATCTCAATGACAAGTTTACAAATCTACTGCTCACACCAAATACAAGGCATCTGAATGACAAGTTTACAAATCTACTGCTCACACCAAATACAAGGCATCTCAATGACAAGTTTACAAATCTACTGCTCACACCAAATACAAGGCATCTGAATGACAAGTTTACAAATCTACTGCTCACACCAAATACAAGGCATCTGAATGACAAGTTTACAAATCTACTGCTCACACCAAATACAAGGCATCTGAATGACAAGTTTACAAATCTACTGCTCACACCAAATACAAGGCATCTGAATGACAAGTTTACAAATCTACTGCTCACACCAAATACAAGGCATCTCAATGACAAGTTTACAAATCTACTGCTCACACCAAATACAAGGCATCTCAATGACAAGTTTACAAATCTACTGCTCACACCAAATACAAGGCATCTGAATGACAAGTTTACAAATCTACTGCTCACACCAAATACAAGGCATCTCAATGACAAGTTTACAAATCTACTGCTCACACCAAATACAAGGCATCTCAATGACAAGTCTACAACTTCTTACTCAAAAGGTTGTAAACTAAATTCTAAACTATACACCATGGTTGTTGTTGTTGCAGCAGCTGATCAATAGTGTGTAACACTGTGATAATATTGTGATTGACTTCAATAATAATTATAGCAACATGTTTAATTAGAGACTCTAGTGTTCATGTATTAAGATCTGATTGATGGAGTAATCACAGCAGTGGGCAATTAAAACATGAAGTGATAAAATGACGACATCTCATTTAAAGTGGCCATTTTGGAATAACATTGAGAAAATGACTGGCGCTCCTATGAATTTCAAAGTTTTGGTTTAATTGGTCTGCTCTTAAGACGTGTAAATAGTAACATGTTTAGTTTATCTTTTGAAATAAATTACTGTGCATGCTTTGTAAGTGTATTTGACTAATTGATTTTATAATAAGTTCGTTCTCCCTAAATTGTCTGTCACTTTTCTGTCCAAAATATCAAGCTTCTTTTAATTGATCATCTTAAATAACTTATTTTTAGATCACCGGCCAGTGAACAAAAAAACTATAATCTAAGTCAGGTTTATGATTGAATTAAAAACATATTTGCCTGTTGAATAATAAATTAAGCTTTCATTACTTGTTTTTTTAATCACATACCAAATGCAAGTGACATGGAAGGTCTAGCTGTTAATTATCCAGCTATGGTTTTCTATGGGTCATTGGTAATCTGAAGCATCAGCAGGTATTAATGGGTTTAATAACAGAGGCGCAGTTGTTTTGAATACCTGCTGGCTAACATTCAATTCACTTATCACTCTAATGTGCTCGGAACTCCGCTGAGAAATTACAATAGTTGCTTTTTCTAATTGGAGAATTTTAATGAGCACAGCCATCCATGTCATTGTTAAGTAAGTCCCCTTTCTCTTTCAACTCGGTTCGACCCAAACCTTCCCCACTCTTTCAACATTAAAATCAACTAATATGACTCCCAGTTAAATGACTGCCTGGAATTCAGGTTTAAACCCAGAATAAATATTAAATTCAGTTTAAGACTTTTTGACCAATGTTGATGAAATCAGTATGGACCAAATAACCCGTGTTATGGATATGATTACAGTTAGTCCCCTATATTCCCATATTGACAAAAACAGGTCTTTATGTAATTACATTTGACGTTTTAGTAGCAGACGCTCTTCTCCAGAGTGACATACATTACATGCATTGAACCTGTTCCCCTTGAGTACCCTACAGAGGATTACAGTTTGCCCACATTGACAAAAAGCAGTATAGATGTATATATTGACACCTTCAAATCAAATCAAATCAAGTGTATTTGTCACGTGCGCCGAATACAACAGGTAACATTTCACCTTACAGTGAAATGCTTACTTACAGGCTTTAACCATCAGTGCAATTTTTAAGTAAAAAAAAGATATTAGATGAACAATAGATAAGTAAACAAATAAAAACAGCAGTAAAAAAAAATAACAGTACCGAGACTATAAAAGTAGCTAGGCTATATACAGGCACCGGTTAGTCGGGCTGATTGAGGTAGTATGTATAGTACATGTAGGTATGGTTAAAGTGACTATGCGTATATGATAAACAGAGAGAAGTAGTAGTGTAAAAAAGAGGTTGGCGGGTGGTGGGTGGCGGGACACAATGCAGATAGTCCGGGGAGCCAATGTGCGGGGGCACCGGTTAGTCTGTACATGAATGTATAGTTAAAGTGACTATGCATATATGATAAACAGAGTAGCAGCAGCGTAAAAGAGGAGTTGGGGGGGGCACACAATGCAAATAGTCCGGGTAGCCATTTGATTACCAGTTCGGAGTCTTATGGCTTGGGGGTAAAAACTGTTGAGAAGCCTTTTGGTCCTAGACTTGGCGCTCCGGTACCACTTGCCATGCGGTAGTAGAGAGAACAGTCTATGACTGGGGTGGCTGGGGTCTTGGACAATTTTTAGGGCCTTCCTCTGACACCGCCTGGTGTAGAGGTCCTGGATGGCAGGCAGTTTAGGCCCAGTGATGTACTGTGCCGTACGCACTACCCTCTGTAGTGCCTTGCGGTCAGAGGCCAGGCAGTGATGCAACCATTCAGGATGCTCTCAATGTTGCAGCTGTAGAACCTTTTGAGGATCTCAGGACCCATGCGAAATCTTTTTAGTTTCCTGAGGGGGAATAGGCTTTGTCGTGCACTCTTCATGACTGTCTTGGTGTGTTTCGACCATTAAGGGTTTGTTGGTGATGTGGACACCAAGGAACTTGAAGCTCTCAACCTGCTCCACTACAGCCCCGTCTATGAGAATGGGGGCGTGCTCGTTCCTCCTTTTCATGTAGTCCACAATCATCTCCTTAGTCTTGGTTACGTTGAGGAATAGGTTGTTATTCTGGCACAATCGTTATTATGTCTCGTCATTGTCCGTGATCAGGCCTACCACTGTTGTGTCGTCTGCAAACTTAATGATGGTGTTGGAGTCGTGCCTGGCCATGCAGTCGTGGGTGAACAGGGAGTACAGGAGGGGACTGAGCACGCACCCTTGAGGGGCTCCAGTGTTGAGGATCAGCATGGCAGATGTGTTGCTACCTACCCTTACCACCTGGGGGTGGCCCGTCAGGAAGTCCAGTATCCAGTTGAAGAGCGAGGAGTTAAGTCCCAGGATCCGTAGCTTAGTGATGAGCTTTGAGGGCACTATGGTGTTGAACGCCGAGCTGTAGTCAATGAATAGCATTCTCACGTAGGTGTTTCTCTTGTCCAGGTGGGAAAGGGCAGTGTGGAGTGCAATAGAGATGGCATCATCTGTGGATTTGTTTGGGCGGAATGCAAATTGGAGTGGGTCTAGGGTTTCTGGGATAATGGTGTTGATGTGAGCCATTACCAGCCTTTCAAAGCACTTCATGGCTTTGGACGTGAGTTCTATGGGCCTGTAGTCATTTAGGCAGGTTGCCCTTCTTGGGCACAGGGACTATGGTGGTCTGCTTGAAACATGTTGGTATTACAAACTCAATCAGGCACATGTTGAAAATGTCAGTGAAGACACATGCCAGTTAGTCAGCACATGCCCGGAGCACACATCCTGGTATTCCATCTGGCCCCGCAGCCTTGTGAATGTTGACCTGTTTAAAGGTCTTACTCACGTCGGCTATGGAGAGAGTGATCACACAGTCATCCGGAACAGCTGATGCTCTCATGCCTGCCTCAGTGTTGCTTGCCTCGAAGCGAGCATAGAAGTGATTTAGCTCGTCTGGTAGGCTCTTGTCACTGGGCAGCTCGCGGCTCTGCTTCCCTTTGTAGTCTGTAATTGTTTGCAAGCCCTGCCACACAAGACGAGGGTCGGAGCCGGTGTAGTACGATTCAATCTTAGCCCTGTATTGACGCTTTGCCTGTTTGATGGTTCGTCGGAGGGCATAGCAGGATTTCTTATGAGCTTCCGGGTTAGAGTCCCGGACATTGAAAGCGGCAGCTCTACCCTTTAGCTCAGTGCAAATGTTGCCTGAGCCTTAGGATTTATGAAAGCCTTAGGATTTATGATTACAGTTATTTTCCAATGTCCTCACATACATTGACATACAACAAATGTGTGAGTGTTGTACAATGACCTTGTTCTCCATCCAATCCCCCCAGGACCTAGCACCACCTGTACGGAGGACTCCTGCTACAATCAGGGGGTGTGTCTCCAGCAGTGGGAGGGCTTCTCCTGCGACTGCACCATGACGTCCTATGGAGGCTCCTTCTGTAGCGACCGTGAGTACAACATCGCCGTGCTGGGTTGTGTGAAGGTTGTGAAGGTTGTGTGTAGGTTGTGTAAGGGTTGTGTAAAGGTTATGTATGTTGTGTAAAGGTTGTGTGAAGGTTGTATATAGGGTGTGAATGTTGTGTGAATGTTGTGTGAATGGCTAAGGGCTGTTCTTAGGCACACCGCAACACGGGATCAGCATTCAGGGCTCGAACTACCCAGTTTATAAATGGGTATAGACTACTTTCAGTTGCAGGTAATATACAGTATGTCGTGTTTGGTTTGAAGTATCTTTTGGGTCTGTGTTTGATAGCTCTCTGGTGCCTTCCTAGTGGACACATTAAGATATGAATGCTTGTTAGTATGAGAGGCTCATTTGGAGTGAGTTAGCATTCTATCCATATCCCCCACAGGCTAAATTAATCTAGAACACGGCCAGAGGGATAAGGTCCAAGGTTCATAGAGCAGTGGGTTTACTTTGTTAGCTTATTAAGGAGTTAAACTCAGATCCATATTGACCTCCTCTTATCTTGCCTCTGATGAGTTTGAGGGTAGAATAATTGGAGGAGAGGGGAAGAGAGGCACGCCGATGCCTATGCTCTCCTAGTTCAGCGAAGTGTCAGTGGGGCTATTAGTGAGTTTAATATCCAGATTTATTTTTAAAGATTGGAGAGATTGGTGTTTGTGGTGCTGAGCTCGGCTGAGATGCCCAGAAGCGGCCTGTGTGTGTGTGTGTGTGTGTGTGTGTGTGTGTGTGTGTGTGTGTGTGTGTGTGTGAGTGTGTGTGTATGTGTGTGTGTGTGTGTGTGTGTGTGTGTGTGTGTGTGTGTGTGTGTGTGTGTGGGTAGAGAGAGAGAGAGAGAGAGAGCAATCCCTCCAGCAGCCAGCCCCAAAGTCTCTACACATTTACCAACAACCATAGTATCTCCTAGAGATCAAGCTCGTTCTATAGCAATTGCTACCACCTGACGTAGCACCCAGTAAAACCAATGTATCATACCAACTACAAAGTCTATTCGCCATCTGCCTAACCAAGGGAATATCGACATTGACATTATCTTGTCTAATGGTATCCTCTGTAGTGTAGAGCTAAAATGACTTAACCGGTGACTGAAGAGTGAGGACTAACACAGTTCTACTGACTGTCTAATGGCAGACTTTCATCAATCAGCAGCTTCCAACAGAGACGCAGCACACTAAGTCACTGGACCTCTGCGCCTAGCTAATAGGCCCCTATCCCTTTAGTTTACTGACCATTGCTTTTGCTGTTGCCGAACATTCTCAAAAATAATCAGCCACAATTAGGATCACTTTTGAAGGGCAAGGCAGGTTTTATTTTTCTTAACATTTGATTTTGAGATGTGTAAGTATAATGTCTGAAAGGTCTTTTTCAGCTCGGCTCAGACACATTCATATATTATAATATATATTAAACTGAGAGTACTATTGGCTGCTGGCTAGGTCTCACTTCTCTTCTCTCCTCCGACCGTATACTAATAAGCTATATAAGATAGTCTTATATAGCTATCTATATTATATATATCTATCTGCATGGTTGTGTTGTGTGCTGCTGCTGTGTTCCTGTCTGTTTCTTCCATAGCTTTCTAAAAAGCCGAAGAGACTTCCTTTACCGCCGTCTTTGAGAAGAGACAAAAACCTCTCCTTTACCGTTCTTTCACTGGAATATATTTGTTCTCAGTGACATTCAAGCTCCTATTCTGTCTTGTTATCTGATTTGAAGACTTCTATCCTTCAGCTTTCTTGGCTTGTGTATCATCGATTTGAAGACGTAATGTGTCACTTTTCAAGGAATTTTCCTTTCTCCACCAATGCAAGGTAGGACTGTGTACGAGTGGAGCCACTGACGTTCTCCAACTCTTTGTGCCTATGCATACCATTGTGAATCTGAAAATTGTGACAGTTTAGAAGTGTACTGTAACTGCTTTGAACCAGTGTGCGGTTTACAATGTACTCTCAATAGTTCATAATTCTTCTCCTGCATTCGCCCTAGGCTATAGAGTTGATAAACTTCATGTATCATTGTATCATGTAACTTCATGTATCATTGTATCATGGGTTCTCGAATGACTTCCCAGCCATTGGTTTGAAAAGAAAAGCATTTTCACTGATAACGTGTGTTATGCTTTAGAAAAGAGCAGGTGTTGAGCGTTTGAATAACTTTCAAGGTTTCTTTATATTTAAGGTGCTTTTATATTCAATTTGCCTTTATGTTTAAGGTGCCTTTATATTTAAGGTGCCTTTATGTTTAAGGTGCCTTTATATTCAATTTGCCTTTATATTTAAGGTGCCTTTATGTTTAAGGTGCCTTTATATTTACTTTAAACAAGCATGTGTACACACACACACACACACACACACACACACACACACACACACACACACACACACACACACACACACACACACACACACACACACACACACACACACACACACACACACACACACACACTCACAAATCCTTTGCTCAAACAGTGTGGTACTATATATTTGGTCTCTTGCTCTGCCACTGGAGTGTGTTTAGTATTCTGCAGTGCAGCATGCACGCGTGTTATGTATTGTGTGTGTGTGTGTGTGTGTGTGTGTGTGTGTGTGTGTGTGTGTGTGTGTGTGTGTGTGTGTGTGTGTGTGTGTGTGTGTGTGTGTTTGGATCCTGATGGAGTGTTTGAGGGGCATAATGTGCCAATATGGGGCGTGCTCTGTCTCCCTGTATCCATCCCATTCATCTCATCTGAGAGAACGGACGTGTCTGATCTGAAGGCATCTAGGTTGAAATGTACCTGAGAATAAAATTAATCTCATAAGCACAGCTACACATGTGACTGTGGTCTTGATCACATACACAGTCAGAGATGAGCAATTATGTTATCTGCCCCTCCCACACAGTGACATACTGAGACAGGCAAACACTCACTCACACGCATGCTCAGACACACACTTCGACCTCTCACTGCTCACCCTTCACATACCCACCCGCACACGCATCCACCCACCACCCCTAAAAAGAGATATGAAAATCAATAGAATTTTCCTCAAAGAAGCCTGAAGAACGGAAGGATTTCAGGCCTTTTTTTAATTCCAGTCTTAAATTAACATATTGATTATCCTTGGCCTGCTCTTCGTGGTCCTCCGTTCAGGCCCCCTTGTTGGCTGTAAAGAGGAGCGATGCCTTAGAACTGTGGGAGCCAGTGTGTGTGTGTGTGTGTGTGTGTGTGTGTGTGTGTGTGTGTGTGTGTGTGTGTGTGTGTGTGTGTGTGTGTGTGTGTGTGCGAGTGTGTGTGTGCGAGTGTGTGTGTGTGTGTGTGTGTGTGTGTGTGTGTGTGTGCGTGACTTCCGCCCAGCGCGTTTTATCGCTATAGCCAGATGGCCACAAAGGAGATGAGCCTGGCTCACATGAAAGGGGTGAGCAAGACACACACAAAAACACGCACACATGTTTTGGTTTGTAGAGAGACCGATAAACAGGTAGATATATCCAGTTTTTTCCGACTTCTTACTTTGGGCAGGAGAGGCTTCTTTTCTAAAGTATCTTTACATTTCAAGAGTGCACTCAATTATAATCCTACGCTAGCCTGGATGTCAACTAGCGTTGTTGCTCCACTCACCGATTATGAACACAGATGAGGCATATGAATTTACTAGAAAACTGCCGGGAGAGACTGTTGTTGTCGGTTATTTACCACACAATATTTGACAGTGATGCTTATGATAATATTTCCCACAAACCACTAAATTACCACAGAAACAAGACGCCTGGACAAAAACACGGCTAGACATTTCAATGTCCTCATTAATCCAATCATCTTTATTGAATGATAAGCTCTGCGGAGGCTGAAGCCGTTACTGGCATGGGAATGTGTCACATTCTATCTGAAGGTAAGTCTCTTTGAAGATTCACACACCTTTGTTCCCTGGTGGACATAACATGGTGTGACGTGTGGAGGCTGTGGGCGATAAATGGGAAGTGCCCCGGTTAGCTGTTCTAAGGGCTGTTCTGACGCCTGTTGTTGAGGCACAAGCCCTCCGGCAGTTCTTCTAATGCATAGGAGATGTGATATTTAATGCATAGGAGATGTGATATTTAATGCATAGGATATGTGATATGTAATGCATAGGAGATGTGATATTTAATGCATAAGATATGTGATATTTAATGCATAGGAGATGTGATATTTAATGCATAGGAGATGTGATATTTAATGCATAGGAGATGTGATATTTAATGCATAGGATATGTGATATGTAATGCATAGGAGATGTGATATTTAATGCATAAGATATGTGATATTTAATGCATAGGAGATGTGATATTTAATGCATAGGATATGTGATATTTAATACATAGGAGATGTGATATTTAATGCATAGGAGATGTGATATTTAATGCATATGAAAAGTGATATTTAATGCATAGGAGATGTGATATTTAATGCATAGGAGAAGTGATATTTAATGCATAGGAGATGTGATATTTAATGCATAGGAGATGTGATATGTTCAGTGCTTTGGTCACACACTTCTCCTAGCATTAGGCATTGTCCTCACAGACTCAGATTTTACTTTTACACTCTACGTGCTCTGCTCGTTTGAGTCTGACTACAGAGATACTCAGTTTTGTGGTTAAGACAGCTGGGAAAGGATTTTTGGCAGTTATATTTGAATAAATGGCAAAAGATATACTGTATATGAGAGAACTCACATACAATCCAGACTGGAGACCCCTGCTCTGTCTCTCTCATGTTTTCCTCTTGTATCTGCATGATTTATGAGAGCTTCCTCATAACAGGAACAATGGAAGACCATTGGAGACTTCAGAGAGAAGGATTGATTGACAGCTATCTGTCGGACGTTGAACCAAAGATAGAGAACCACCTGTTTACTTCTCTTCATCCATTTGTCGAAAATAAATGTTTTTCCACCAGTTTTCCTAGTGTTCCATCCTATGAACTCAACGGAGAATGAAACGAAGACAATCCACAGAGGATATTTGGAGACATGTCCTTTTGGAGAAGCTCTATGTTTTGTTGTGTAGATATTGTTGCCAGTGACCCACTCTGTGACAGGTTCACTATGTTGAGCTGGAAAGGCTGACGAAGGTGGACGTCTGATATCTCTGTTGGATGAGTGTGTGGGAAGGAGAGAAACAAAGGCAACTGGGTGTCGCACACGTACATACACATTCTGTGTGCAAGTCTTTGTTATTCCGAGCCAGTGTCAGGCGGCTGGTCCATTTTTCTGCATAGTATATACATGGAGCACTTGATATTCTACAGTATTCCTCAGTAACTAAGTCAGAATGCACCGCTGGGGAAGTGCATGCAACGTGTGGCTTGGGTTTCAGCATTCTGTGTGCATGTGCGTGTGTGTGTGTGTGTGTGTGTGTGTGTGTGTGTGTGTGTGTGTGTGTGTGTGTGTGTGTGTGTGTGTGTGTGTGTGTGTGTGTGTGTGTGTGTGTCTACGCCACATCGTGCTAACCTGATGCTGCATCTGTTCATGTCGTCCTTCACATGTTTTTCTCCATGGTTCTCAGAGGGTGTACGCTGTGTTTGTAAGGAATGACACGTCCGGCCTTGTTAGTCACTGTAGTTAAGGGGTTCCCTTTGTTTTGCAGCTGCCCATGGATTTGATTGCTCCTTTTTCTGTTCTATTCAGGGAAAGTCTGAACAGAGAATACTCTGTGTTTGTGTCTTCAGTTGCATGGTGCGTTGTTCGAATAAAGCCGGCTGTTGGTGCTTCGTGCCATCTGACACACAGGGCATGCTTGTCGGTCTGCAACACAGCAGTTCTCAGACACACTCTTCTCTCCTCCTTTTCTCTCTCTCTCTCCCTCCCCTCCTCCCTCCATCCCTCCCTCCCTCACCCCTCCCTCCTCCCTCTCCTCCATCTCTCCCTCTCTCAGTCCTCCATTTCTCCATCCCTTCTTCTCTCTCTCCTCCATCTCTCCCTCCCTCCTCTCTCTCCTCCATCTCTCCCTCCCTCCTCTCTCCTCCATCTCTCCCTCCCTCCTTTTCTCTCTCCTCCATCTCTCCCTCCTATCTCTCTCTCTCCTCCATCTCTCCCTCCCTCCCTCCTTTTCTCTCTCCTCCATCTCTCCCTCCTATCTCTCTCTCCTCCATCTCACCCTCCCTCCTTTTCTCTCTCCTCCATATCTCCCTCCCTTCTTCTCTCTCTCCTCCATCTCTCCTTCCCTCCTTTTCTCTCTCCTCCATATCTCCCTCCCTCCTCTCTCTCCTCCATCTCTCCTTCCCTCCTTTTCTCTCTCCTCCATATCTCCCTCCCTCCTCTCTCTCCTCCATCTCTCCCTCCCTGTGTCAGTTTGTCACTTTCACGAGGTTGGAGTAATAACAAGTTCAACTGCTTAAGACATGGGCTCCAATCTAGGTTGTGTCTTTAGATTTAGAGAAAATTAACAACTAACGAAGAATGTTTCACTTCTCTAATTGACATCTCAAACCACGGTCTGGTCTGCTTGGTCTGTTTCGCAAGCGTTCCCAGAAGCTTCGCTATGTTGCGCCTTTGGGTTTAGAAACTCTGTGGTATTATCATGGTAAGCCTGCCGTTGCAGAAGATTATTAGGGAGAGTGGAGTCGTGATGTAGTTTACACTGCGGTAAGTGTATAGGCCCAGAGTCAGTCCTGTCAATCAGTCAGTCCATGTTCTAGCTAGGCTAATATTGTAGGCTTTATGGTCTGTAGGAAAAAGATTGGTAGTACCAGCCCCTTAACAGCCATAACTCTCACCAACCAGCAGCAGCATCATTCTCTCTAACTCTCAGCAGTCTTGATCAGAGCTGATTACTGAGATGCATGTAGCATCACACCTCGCTGACAGGAATCGTTGACTGATCATCACTGGGTCTCAGCCCCCCCTACCAAACTGGGACGTCTCTGAAAGTGGCCAACTTGCTCCCGAGAAGACTGAAATGAAATAGAGATGAATTTGAGGGGTCAGATGTCTCTTCTCTCTGTAATTTGAACGTCGAGCCTGAACCTTTGCAGCCGTACTCTGTTCAACACAACTTTAACATGGAGAACACAGCCTGGAAACTTTCTGGCACCAGAGCATATAAAGAGATAATAGTCTTGCCTGTGTCCATATTACCCTTGAAAAACACTAAAGTAACTGCTGAAGACATTAGTAGACAGGGTCGTGAGACACAGTGTACAGAAAGCAGAAAAAAACGCCCCCCCCAGAACCCCTGATCTGATAAAGAAACCCTCCTCACCAGAACTACACCACTGCTTGACGAACATCTCATTACAAAATCATGGTCGTTAATGTGGAGTTGGTCCCCCCTTTGCTGCTATAACAGCCTATACTCTTTTGGGAAGGCTTTCCACTAGATGTTGGAACATTGCTGCGGGGACTTGCTTCCATTCAGCTACAAGAGCATTAAGGTGGCTGGTAGCCTAGTGGTTATAGCGTTGGGCCAGTAACCGAAAGGTTTTTATATCGAATCCCCGAGCTGACAAGGTAAAAATCTGTTGTTCTACACCTGAACAAGGCAGTTAACCCACTGTTCCTAGGCTGTCATTGTAAATAAGAATTTGTTCTTTACTGACTTACCTAGTTAAATTAAGGTTAAATAAAAAATGTGTGAGGTTGGGCACTGATGTTGGGCGATTAGGCCTGACTCGCAGTCGGCATTCCAATTCATCCAAAAGGTGTTTGATGGGGTTGAGGTCAGGGCTCTGTGCAGTCCAGTCAAGTTCGTCCACACCAATTTCGACAAACCATTTCTGTATGGACCTCGCTCTGTGCACGGGGGAATTGTCGTGCTGAAACAGGAAAGGGCCTGTTAATATTGTTGCCACAAAGTATAACTGTTGCCACAAAGTTGGAAGCACAGAATTTTCTAGAATGTAATCGTATGCTGTAGTGTTAATATTTCCCTTCACTGGAACTAAGTGGCCTAGCCCAAACCACGAAAAACAGCCCCAGACCATAATTCCTCCTCCACCAGAATTTACAGTTGGTAATATGCATTGGGGCAGGTAGCTTTGTTTTGGCATCCGCCAAACCCAGATTGTCTGTCGGACTGCCAGATGGTGAAGCGTTTCCACTGCTCCAGAGTCCAATGGAGGCGAGCTTTACACCACTCCAGCCAACAGTTGTCATTGTGCGTGGTGATCTTAGGCTTGTGAGTGGCTGCTCGGCCATAGAAACCCACTTCATGAAGCTCCCAAAAAACGGTTATTTTTCTGATGTTGCTACCTGAGGCATTTTGGAACTCAATAGTGAGTGTTGCAACTGAGGACAGACAATTTTTACGTGGTATGCTCTTCAGCACTCAACGGTCCCGTTCTGTGAGCTTGTGTGGCCCACACTTTGAGGCTGAGCCGTTGTTGTTCCTAGACGTTTCCACTTCACAATAACAGCACTTTGACTTGACCGGGGCAGCTCTAGCAGGGTAGAAATTTGATGAACTGACTTGTTGTAAAGGTGGCATCCTATGATGGTGCCACGTTGAAAGTCACTGAGGTCTTCAGTAAGGCCATTCTACTGCCAATGTTTGTCTATGGAGATTGCATGGCTGTGCGCTCGATTTTATACACCTGTCAGCAACGGGTGTGGCTGAAATAGCCGAATCCACTAATTTGAAGGGTTGTCCACATACTTTTGTATATATAGTGTGCCTGAAGGAACCTTAGAAGAATGTCACACTCTCTCTCTCTCTCTCTCTCTCTCTCTCTCTCTCTCTCTCTCTCTCTCTCTCTCTCTCTCTCTCTCTCTCTCTCTCTCTCTCTCTCCTGTTCCCCTCATCATCTCATTGTTGGTGTTGTTTATATTCCCTCCGCCGCTGCTCACGTCTTTTCCGCTGCATTCGTAAGACGGGGCCCTGGGAGAGACGGCACCCGCCCGAGCAATTAACAAGTGGCTCGTTAGGCGAGAAACGCAGTGTGAACCGCTCGTAACCGCGTGGCTGTAGTTCATACATGACCGTAAATACAACTAATAAATGCAACTCCTTTACTGGGTGAAAATCCTCTGGAACAAGAAAAAAATACAAGGAAGGGGATCACTATCTGCTCCGTCCCAGACACCGGGGGACTGGAGGGATGAAAGGGGGAAAGTAGAGGCGGAGAAACAGTGGAATGATGTTGGAGCATATGGTAGAGAGAGAGGGAAGGAAAAACTTTGGTGGACTGGCGGTATTTTGTGGTTCTCAGGAGATGGTGGCAGGGGAATGGGATGTCATCACTTGAGGTGTCCCAGTGATATGCATTTAGAAGGGTTGTTCAAATAACATAACTGTGGTAAGAAGATCTTATTTTCCACATGTAACAATTGTGTTCTGAATGTATTTGATTGGAATCAATCTCTGCTGTACATTCCATTTCACCATCACAACCTACAGCGTGGCATTCAGACACAGTCTCACCACCAAACTTTTCCATCCCCCTGTATTGGCCTACTTCATTGGTCGGAGTCGTTTTCCTCTCTTAGAACCTGAGATATCAATAAAAAGCTAGATTGCTTTGTCGCCATTTGAAGACATATGTATTTGTCCGTGAGGCAGTTTACCTGAGGTGTGGCTTTGCTAGGTTAGCGTAGCATCTGGCCAATTGTGTCCTCGGGGTGAGCAACTGACCTGCGCTCGACTCCAATCAAAGACTGTATGACTTTGTGGCAGAACGGAATGGTGGCGTTTTCCAGGTCGTCATAGCATAATTACTAAACTGATTGCTTCTTCACCGTAACTCTCTGGATAAGAGCGTCTGCTAAATGACTTAAATGTAAATGTAAAATGTAACACATATTAAAGGGCAATTAATGCCGGAGGTAATTGCTTCGAGACCCACTCCGTCCACTTGCTAGCGTTATCAAAGGCCTAGCGTCTCATTGCACATTGAAGAGGAGAGGAAGGGAGGGAAGAGGGAGACGGGTGAAAGAGAACAACGGGAAAGCAATTATTTATCGGAGCACTTGGATCACATGTGTTATATTAGTCAATTGTGTTTGTTGACGGTTTGTAAATCACAGCTTCAAACGTCTGATTAGTTAGAGTGCCAGATATGACTGGCTGTTGCGACACGTTGTCTGAATACACACGTGCACACACACACACACACACACACACACACACACACACACACACACACACACCTGCACATAAACACACAGACATACACACAGTCCTTTACGTGGCTCAGGATGGGGAAGCCTTTTTTCATCATGCGTTTTTCACATTAAGTTCAACCTGAGCATTAGATGGGGAATCACGTATTGTTAAAGTCCTAGTCATTTCAAACACTCAAGGCTTCTCAGTTTGTCACACCCTGGCCTCTGTTATATTGATTTTCTTTATTAGTTTAGTTAGGTCAGGGTGTGACATGGGGGATGTTTGTGTGTTTTGTCTAGTTTAGGGTGTGTGTATTGTTTAGGGGGGTTTTGTAGAATGTATGGGGTTGTGTTCAGTGTAGGTGTTTAGGAAAGTCTATGGTTGCCTGGTTTGGTTCTCAATCAGAGACAGCTGTTTATTGTTGTCTCTGATTGGGAGCCATATTTAAGGCAGCCATAGGCTTTAGGTGTTTGTGGGTAATTGTCTATGTCTATGTTGCATGTTAGCACTTAGTCTTTCATAGCTTCACGTTCGTCTGGTTTTTGTTTTCGTTCGTTTTTGTCTTCCTAATAAAAGAAGATGTATTTTTCACACGCTGCGCCTTGGTCCACTCATTATCCTCAAGACGATCGTGACAGAAATACCCACCACAAAAGGACCAAGCAGCGTGTAAAGCAGCAGCAGGAGCTATATACACAGGATTCTTGGACTTGGGAGGAGATACTGGATGGTAAGGGACTTTGGGCACAACCGGGAGAATATCGCCTCCCTCGTGAAGAGCTGGAGGCAGCTAAAGCCGAGAGGAGGCGATATGAGGAGGCAGCACGGAAGCAAGGCTGGGAGCCCGTGAGTAAAACCCAAACATTTCTTGGGGGGGGGGGGGGGGCTACAAGGGAGTGTGGCGAAGTCAGGTAGGAGACCTGCGCCAACTCCCTATGCTTACCGTGGAGTGCGAGAGTACGGGCAGACACCGTGTTATGCGGTAGAGCGCATGGTGTCTCCTGTACGTGTGCATAGCCCGGTGCGGGTTATTCCACCTCCCCGCACTGGCAGGGCTAGATTGAGTATTGAGCCAGGTGCCATGAAGCCGGCTCAACGCGTCTGGTCTCCATTGCGTCTCCTCGGGCCGGCATACATGGCACCAGCCTTACGCATGGTGTCCCCGGTTCGCCTACACAGCCCATTGCGGGTTATTCCACCTCCCCGCATTGGTCGGGCGACGGGGAGCATACAACCAGGTAAGGTTGGGCAGGCTTAGTGCTCAAGGGAGCCAGTACGCCTGCATGGTCCGGTATATCCGGCGCCACCTCCTCGCCCCAGCCCAGTACCACCAGTGCCAACACCACGCACCAGGCTTCCAGTGTGTCTCCAGAGCCCTGTTCCTCCTCCACGCACTCGCCCTATGGTGCGTGTCTCCAGCCCGGTACCACCAGTTCCGGCACCACGCACCAAGCCTCCTGTGCGTCTCCAGAGTCCTGTGCGTCCTGTTGCTGCTCCCCGCACTAGCCTTGAGGTGCGTGTCCTGAGCCCGGTACCTCCAGTTCCGGTACCACGCACCAGGCCTACTGTGCGCCTCAGCCGGCCAGAGTCTGCCGTCTGCCCAGTGCCGCCTGCACTGTCCGTCTGCCCAGAGCCGTCAGAGCCGCCCGTCTGTCCCGAGCCGTCAGAGCCGCCCGTCTGTCCCGAGCGGTCAGAGCCGCCCGTCTGTCCCGAGCCGTCAGAGCCGCCCGTCTGTCCCGAGCCGTCAGAGCCGCCCGTCTGTCCCGAGCCGTCAGAGCCGCCCGTCTGTCCCGAGCCGTCAGAGCCGCCCGTCTGTCTCGAGCCGCTAGAGCCGTCCGCCAGACAGGATCAGCCAGAGCCGTCAGCCAGCCATGACCAGCCAGAGCCGTCAGCCAGCCATGACCAGCCAGAGCCGTCAGCCAGCCATGACCAGCCAGAGCCTTCAGCCAGCCATGACCAGCCAGAGCCGTCAGCCAGCCATGACCAGCCAGAGCCGTCAGCCAGCCATGACCAGCCAGAGCCGTCAGCCAGCCATGACCAGCCAGAGCCGTCAGCCAGCCATGACCAGCCAGAGCCAGCCAGCCAGGATCCGCCAGAGCCAGCCAGCCAGGATCCGCCAGAGCCAGCCAGCCAGGATCCGCCAGAGCCACCCAGCCAGGATCCGCCAGAGCCAGCCAGCCACGATCCGCCAGAGCCGTCAGTCAGCCAGGATCCGCCAGTCCGGAGCTGCCCCTCAGTCCGGAGCTGCCCCTCAGTCCGGAGCTGCCCCTCAGTCCGGAGCTGCCCCTCAGTCCGGAGCTTCCCCTCAGTCCGGAGCGGAGCTGCCCCTCAGTCCGGAGCTGCCCCTCCGTCCAGTGGCGCCCTCTGGGATGGTATTCAGTCCGGGACTCGCCGTTCCAGAGGCGCCACCAAAGCGGTTAGTGACTATGGTGGAGGGGGGTCCACGTCTCGCACCCGAGCCGCCACCATAGGAAGGCCCACCCGGACCCTCCCCTTCTGTGTCAGGTTTTGCGGCCGGAGTCCGCACCTTTGGGGGGGGGGGGGGGGGGTACTGTCACACCCTGGCCTCTGTTATATTGATTTTCTTTATTAGTTTAGTTAGGTCAGGGTGTGTCATGGGGGATGTTTGTGTGTTTTGTCTAGTTTAGGGTGTGTGTATTGTTTAGGGGGGTTTTGTAGAATGTATGGGGTTGTGTTCAGTGTAGGTGTTTAGGAAAGTCTATGGTTGCCTGGTTTGGTTCTCAATCAGAGACAGCTGTTTATTGTTGTCTCTGATTGGGAGCCATATTTAAGGCAGCCATAGGCTTTAGGTGTTTGTGGGTAATTGTCTATGTCTATGTTGCATGTTAGCACTTAGTCTTTCATAGCTTCACGTTCGTCTGGTTGTTGTTTTGTTCGTTCGTTTTTGTCTTCCTAATAAAAGAAGATGTATTTTTCACACGCTGCGCCTTGGTCCACTCATTATCCTCAAGACGATCGTGACACAGTTCTTCAGCTCCCAGCATTTGGGAGTTTGTCCTGATTCAACGTTGCTTGCCACTGCATTATAACCAATACAAAATAATATGGTTTATTACATTTGGATCTGTACAGAAAACAGCTCTTTCACTGTTGTGATAGGAATCAGAGAAATACCCGCTCTGATCAACTCTTACAACCAAAATGACAAACATTGTTGTTGATGTGATCAGTTTTCTTTAGGGGAGTGGCCTCAAGGGTAGCGTGTTACTTACCCTAATAGGAAAGAGAAAGCACCAGTACTTTTAATGTATGGTATTGCCATACTGTTATGATGCATTCCACGATGGCAATGGAAACAGCCATCATTTGCGGCTTTCCTACACTATGCATAGGTCAACGTCACCTTTTGCTACTATTCAAACCAAGGGCAGAGTGCATCAGAGGCCGTAACCTTCCTTTGTGTGTAGGAGTGCCTCAACAAGAGGTTGTTGATTATGGATGAATTGAAGGAGGGGTTGAAGGAGGCCAGAGGTATAGGGCGTCCCTGACGTCAGTGTCTTTAGGACGCCCAGCAACGGGCCTTTCAGGAAGAAATGATTTCTCCTCCTTTTTCCCTCTTTTCCTGTTTATCGCTTCAAGCATTTTGTGATCCCCTCCCCCCCCCCCTTCCCTCCCACACACCAATCAACACATACACGCACACGGCATAACATTTACTCACACACACACAGGTGCAGCCAGTTACTGTGATTGATAATAATCATTACACACCATGACGCCCTGTTAATGCCGTTCTTTTCAGAAGAAAGAGACGTGAGCCACAGAACACACTTCTTTACAAATATAAATGCATCTAATCCCCAAAAACACGACTGACATTGAATTGCCGCTTCTTAACAAGATTGGCCTCATTTGGAATTGAAGGCAGTCAATTTAGGAAGTACAATTAAATTGCAATTCAATTATATAAAAAATTGCATTTATTTTCAATGGTTTCTCAATAAACTGAAAAGTAGAAGCAATTTTTTAAAGGTTTTTTTATATTTCAGAATTCGAATTAAGTCCAACCCTGCTTCTTAATGCCTAGTATGTTTCTGGAATGTATTGTGGTGCTGTCATGACAAGAATATTAAGTAACTATACTGTACATTCCAACCACAAACACACACTGATGTACAGCACAGGAACTCTTCATTGAAATACTATAAAACACACACTGATGAAACACAGTACAGCACAGTAACTCTTCATTGAAAAACTATAAAACACACACTGATGAAACACAGTACTGCACAGTAACTCTTCATTGAAAAACTATAAAACACACACTGATGAAACACAGTACAGCACAGTAACTCTTCATTGAAAAACTATAAAATGGTGGTAGCTAATGTTCTTTACTTCTTGCCCCAATGTTCTTGGCTTCTTGTCCAACATAGAGGGCCCTGTTTGTCAAGGGCAGCTTTTGCCATAGATTCATAGCTCTTTAACACATCGGACATCACTGGTCCTTGTCTGCCTCAAAGGAACAATCGGTTATCCGTGGTTGTTGTTCCTTCTCCGATGGTTTCTTTTCCTGTACATGATAACAATGACAAGTGTGATCTCCCCAGATGACTAAATGGACCCAGTGTGGTGCCTTGGTGATTAAGCCAATGGCTGGAACAGCACATCTCCACTGCAGGAGAGAAACCCAAGGGAAACAAATCAAATCAAATGTATTTATAAAGCCCTTCTTACATCAGCTGATATCTCAAAGTGCTGTACAGAAACCCAGCCTAAAACCCCAAACAGCAAGCAATGTAGGTGTAGAAGCACCTCCTTCCATCCATCCCTCTCCCACTGGGCTGTGTGCTTTTCCCATAGTGATGTACCAAAGTCCACACTAAAACTCTCTCTCTCTCTCATACTATTCCACTTACTCCATTCCAGCCATTATTATGAGCCGTCCTCCCCTCAGCAGCCTCCACTGACACACACACACATACAAATACTGAGACAGACAGACACAGACAGCCTGGGGTATGTTTCAGGCATCATTGAGTGGATGACTGTTTCTCTGTGGTGTCTGTGTCCGTGGTGTTGGTCTCTCCTCAGTCTTTTAGTCCCAGTGATCTGGACCCAGAGTGGATCCAGACATGCAGAGACCGAGAGTCATTAAGGAGGCTGTTAATCTCTCGCCTGCTGGTCGACATAAACACACACACACACACACACACACACACACACACACACACACACACACACACACCTCGACGTCTGCAGCCAGTCAGCCAGCCAAGAGTAACCCTCATCAGAACAATATTAGTCTGCTGAAGTAAACCGACGACTGGATACGAATGGAAACAGTACATTGGCAAGGTGGTTGATACGGTGTGTGTTGTGCAAGCAGGAGAGAGCGTTTGTCAGTGGAGCCACTGACAGCCTGAAATAATGACCTTTGCGGTAGGGGAGTTTGGACTGGGACTCTGAGCCTAGAATATTAGTAGACATTATTATTTTAATATTGAATATGAATATTGTCACTCTCCCCGTAGCCCACACCTTCTTTCTGCTCTCTATTTCCCTCATCCGAACCAACGTACCATTCACTATTCAGAATGTCACTGTCAGTATCAGAGCCAAACACAAGCATCTTATATAGATCAGGTTGGACACAATCACCTCTCTCCTCTCCACTGGCTTTGCTTCGTTCCTTCCACCCATGCTTGAGTGTGTATGTATAACTGTCCGTGCGCTCATGAGCTGGATCAAGTGACACTACCCCCCCCCCCCCTACCCACCCACCGCCTCTCCCCCACCCCTCCCTGAAAAACCCCAGTCCCGCTTTATCACTGTCACGTTCCTGACCTATTTTCTGTTAGTTTTTGTATGTGTTAGTTGGTCAGGACGTGAGTTGGGTGGGCAGTCTATGTTTTCTGTTTCTATGTTGGTTTATGGGTTGCCTGGTATGGCTCTCAATTAGAGGCAGGTGTTTGGCGTTTCCTCTGATTGAGAGTCATATTAAGGTAGGTTGTTTCACATTGTTTGTTGTGGGTGGTTGTCTCCTGTGTCTGTGTCTATGTTACACCATACGGGACTGTTTCGTACATTCGTCATTTTGTGTAGTCATTTTCCTGTTCGTGAGTTCTTCGTGTTTCATGTAAGTTCGTCGTTCAGGTCTGTCTACTTTCGTTTTGTTATTTTGTTTCTATTCAAGTGTTCGTCGTGTTTTTCGGTTTTGTTTAAATAAATATTATTATTATGTATTCACAACCCGCTGCGCCTTGGTCAAATCACTACTCCTCCTCTTCGTATGAAGAGGAGGAGGAACAACGTTACAATCACTAAATCTGTAATGGAATTTGTAAGGTGTAAAAAAACAGACATTCTAAAGCAGGGCTGAATAAGGAACGGCTAGTGAGATCATAAATAATTGGAGGCCAACGTAAACGATAAATCATCGATCTCCACAGGTCTTCCTAATATACAATGCGCCGTGTTTAACAGCACAGACCCAGCTCGTGACGTTTTAATACATTTTTCTCTCTCTTTCCGTCTATCTTTTTTACGACGTTTGCAGTTATTACGATCCGTCCGGGGAGCCTCGGCAGCGACTGAGAAGAATCCTATTGATATTTTGCTCCTTTTCACGAGCAGCGGGACGACAGGCTTATTTACTGGGGATGATTTGCCCACAGCTGTAAACTCTAACCTTCAACTGGAACAGAGCTGGAACTGGAGCCGTCTCCCGGTCTGTTTTCGCTAAGGCCCTTTTCACTCGCCCGGATTTCATTAAATGAAGAGAAGTCCTAATGTGTGTGTGTGTGCCTGCCTGTGTGTGCGTGCGTGTGTGTGTGTGTGTGTGTGTGTGTGTGTGTGTGTGTGTGTGTGTGTGTGTGTGTGTGTGTGTGCTCTAGTTATTACAGTGGTGCACTCTGAGTCTTTTACTGCGCTTACCGTTAATTTCCATTGCTCTAATTTGTAGTCTCAACCAGACAAAATGGAGAGAGAAAAAACCCACACTTCTTTCAAAGTGGGAAAGTTAGTCTGACTGTGGGAATAAACCCAGCTCTCTCTTCTTTCATTATAAGATTCCTAGCCTGCTCAGAACAATTCCATGCATTGAGGTTTAATGCTGATATGTCATGGCTCTAAATCCTAGGTTCCTACACTATCATGAGATGAACATTCATCTGATTTATACTTTCTTAGGAATTCCAAATCAATACCCAGCTCATGCTGGGAACTCCACCGAGGCATTATATCAAACAGATCAATGCTCTTTTCTCAGACCATCCACTTTATTTCTTTTGAACTCTCCTTATTCTATTGAGAATACATTATCCCTTTACAATAGTAGAACGCCCAATTATTAACATCAATTCACCCAAGCCTAATGGCATAACATTCACAAATGAAACATTATTGATTTGTGTAAGCGGCATTCCAATATGTCCCATTGTTTTTACAGTGGGGAAATCAGACGTATTGAACCCCTTGATTGAAACACTTCTTTGAGGTGTGAAATGCATTCCAAGATGGTTCCTTGGAATACGTAAATAGCGATGGAACCCTGTTTGAGGCGTTATCAGGGACAGGTGATGAAAACACTGAATGATCTCATTGGAGTACCTATGGACTAGTCCAGTGTTTACCAGCTCTGGTCCTCCAGTAAACCCAACAGCACACAATTTGTTGTAGCCCCAGACAACAACACCTGATTCAACTCAGTGAGGGCCTGACGATTAGTTGAATCTGGTGTGTTTGTCTAAACCACTATGGGCGTGTGTTGCAGTCATTCTTATTGAATGATCTCCCTCTTTCCATCCTTACCATCTCTGGGTCTCTCTTGCTTCTGCTGTTCTCCTACTCTCTCTCTCTTTCCCATCTCTCTCTCTCTCTGTCTCTCTCTCTCTCTCTCTCTTTCCCATCTCTCTCTCTCTGGCTCTCTCTCTCTCTCTTTCCCATCTCTCTCTCTCTGGCTCTCTCTCTCTCTCTCTTTCCCATCTCTCTCTCTCTGGCTCTCTCTCTCTCTCTCTTTCCCATCTCTCTCTCTCTGTCTCTCTCTCTCTCTCTTTCCCATCTCTCTCTCTCTGGCTCTCTCTCTCTCTCTGTCTCTCTCTCTCTCATTCTCTCTTCCTCTCTCTTTTTCTCTCTATATATCTTTGTCTCTCTCTCTCTTTCTCTCTCTTTCTCTCTCCCCCTGTTTCTGTCTCTCTGTTTCGCTCTCTCTGTAACCGTGATGTGGACTTGTGTAATTAGTTTGATGATGTGCTTTGCTGACTGCATTATGCAGATTTGGGATGGACAGGTGTTATTCTCAGTAGGCGGCCCAGTTAGTATCCATAGTAACATGTGCTGTGTATGAGTTATGTATGGTTCTGTACAACAGAAGTACAAAGATGTACAAGTTAGAGACGGCTCCTTTTGATGCTCTTGGGACGCTGTAATACAGCATGTCTCTCTCTCTCTCTCTCTCTCTCTCTCTCTCTCTCTCTCTCTCTCTCTCTCTCTCTCTCTCTCTCTCTCTCTCTCTCTCTCTCTCTCTCTCTCTCTCTCTCTCTCTCTCTCACTCTGTCTATCCATCTCGCTCTCTCTACCTCTCTCTCTCCCCATCTCTCTCTCTCTGTCTCCTCTCTCCCTCACTCTCTGTCTATCCATCTCGTTCTCTCTACCTCGCTCTGTCTGTCTCTCTGTCTCTCCATCTCTGTCTCCCCATCGCTCTCTCTCTGTCTCCCCATCGCTCTCTCTCTCTGTCTCCTCTCTCCCTCACTCTCTGTCTATCCATCTCGCTCTCTCTACCTCTCTCTCTCTCTGTCTCCCCATCTCTCTCTCTCTCTCTGTCTCCTCTCTCTCTCTCCCCATCTCTCTCTGTCTCCTCTCTCTCACACTCTCTGTCTATCCATCTCGCTCTCTCTACCTCTCTCTGTCTGTCTCTCTGTCTCCCCATCTCTCTCTCTCTGTCTCCTCTCTCTCTCTCTCTGTCTATCCATCTCGCTCTCTCTACCTCTCTCTGTCTGTCTCTCTGTCTCCCCATCTCTCGCTCTCTGTCTCTTCTCTCCCTCACTCTCTGTCTATCCATCTCGCTCTCTCTACCTCTCTCTCTCTGTCTGTCTCTCTGTCTCCCCATCTCTCGCTCTCTCTGTCTCCTCTCTCTCCTTCACTCTATGTCTCTCCATCTCTCTCTCTACCTCTGTCTGTCTCTCTGTCTCCCCATCTCTCTCTGTCTCCTCTCTCTCACACTCTCTGTCTATCCATCTCACTCTCTCTACCTCTCTCTGTCTGTCTCTCTGTCTCCCCATCTCTCTCTCTCTCTCTCTCTCTGTCTCCCCATCTCTCTCTCTCTGTCTCCCCATCTCTCTCTCTCTCTCTCTCTCTCTCTCTCTGTCTCCCCATCTCTCTCTCTCTCTGTCTCCTCTCTCTCTCTCTCTGTCTATCCATCTCGCTCTCTCTACCTCTCTCTGTCTGTCTCCCCATCTCTCTCTCTCTGTCTCTTCTCTCCCTCACTCTCTGTCTCCCCATCTCTCTCTCTCTACCTCTCTCTCTCTGTCTGTCTCTCTGTCTCCCCATCTCTCTCTCTCTACCTCTCTCTCTGTCTGTCTGTCTCTCTGTCTATCCATCTCTCTCTCTCTACCTCTGTCTCTCTGTGTGTCTCTCTGTCTTGCATCTCTTCACTTCTTAATATATCAGAGATACACCAGCTGCAGTAAATGGTATACTCCACCAGTAGATTTTCATTCCCAGCAGGCATCATCCTTTGGTAACACACCTCATAGTGAATCAGTCTCCCCTATTTCCGTAACAACGATGAGAAAATAACCGTCAATGAATATTATTCATCAACACAAACACTGAGTGTACAAAACATTATGAACATAGAGTGACCAGGTGAATCCAGGTGAAAAGTATTTTCCCGTATTGATGTCACCTGTTGAATCCACTTCAATCAGTGTAGATGAAGGGGAGGGGACGGGTTAAAGAAGGATTTATAAGCCTTGAGACATAGATTGTGTATGTGTGCCATTCAGAGGGTGAATGGGCAGGAATAAAGATTTACGTGCCTTTGAACAGGGTTTGGTACTAGATGCCAGGAGCACCGGTTTGTGTCAAGAACTGCAACACTGGGGGGGTTTTCACGCTCAACAGTTTCCTGTGTGTATCAAGAACGGTCCACCACCCAAAGGACATCCAGCCATCTTGACAAATCTGTGGGAAGCATTGGAGTCAACATGGGCCAGCATCCCTGTGGAACACTTTCAACACCTTGTAGAGTCCATGCCCTGACGAATTGAGCCTGTTCTGAGGGCAAAAGGGGGTGCAACTCAATATGTGGCAGGTGTTCTTAATGTTTTGTACACTCAGTGTACACTGTAGTGTTATTCTAGCAGTGCAATTGGGGATAAGAAGGTCGACTGATGCGCAGGCATTACAAAACAGCCCGATGTCCTTGCGCATGGAGAATAGTATTATGTTGACAGTACAGACAGCTCTGTACTCTGAATATTTATTGGGCTTAACAAAATACACAGACAAACCTAACCCCTTTGGGAAGAATTGTATGAATAAATTTGCAAGATTGACATTGCAAGCTTTTGGCAAGTTTATTTAGTAATCTTGGTAAAGGTTTCCAGACACGTCATTATCAAGTTTGGTTTTATTACCATCCTTGGTCTCATAAGTTTCACAATTTAAAATGACATATTTCACCTCCCACTGAAAGGAGGCATCTGGTACAATTTGTAACTGGCTGACAAGTCATCGACAGATCGCTTACTGTTCTTTTTGCCCGACGGTGGAGGTGAGCTGGCCCTTTTTCTGACTGGGCCTTGCGGTTTAGTGTTGTATTATTCATGGGACAAATGCTTGTAAATAGAGTATGCGATTGTGTTGGGTTTTAGATTGTGTTTTAGCTCGGGCACTGCTGGGCCACCCCTGGCAAAACATTTCCTACAGTACGTGCTTTAAAAAGAAAGGTTGGGGGGGGGGGGGGGGGGGGGGGGGGGGCGAACGAACAGCGATGTGTATCAAAGTGCTGAACCAACCTTACAGCCCCTATCCCTTCCCCTTCAATAGCCTTTGCAGGGTTGTAAGGGAAATAGGTCTGAAAGCTAATTTTGAGCCGGGACCCACAATTGCAACAGGGGAGAAAATGTGCTAAGTAGAACACAATAGATGTCTATTTTTTCACTGCAACCCCTCCTTGCCAGGAGTTTGAGTTGTGTACATAAGCTGTGACACCTAAGAGACCTCCAATGTCCCCAGAATTTAAGTTGACGAGGAGGTCTTTATAAGGCTGGTGTGGTAATTGGTAATGCAGTCTGTTTCTCTCTCAGAGCCTGTCTATAGAAAAGCAGGATGAGAGAGAGAGAGAGAGAGAGATGGATGGATAGAGAGAGAGAGAGAGAGAGAGAGAGAGAGAGAGAGAGAGAGAGAGAGATGGATAGAGAGAGAGAGAGAGAGATATGGATAGAGAGAGTGATAGATATGGATAGAGAGAGTGATAGATATGGATAGAGAGAGTGATAGATATGGATAGAGAGAGTGATAGATATGGATAGAGAGAGTGATAGATATGGATAGAGAGAGAGATAGATATGGATAGAGAGAGAGATAGATATGGATAGAGAGAGAGATAGATATGGATAGAGAGAGAGATAGATATGGATAGAGAGAGAGATAGATATGGATAGAGAGAGAGATAGATATGGATAGAGAGAGAGATAGATATGGATAGAGAGAGAGATAGATATGGATAGAGAGAGAGATAGATATGGATAGAGAGAGAGATAGATATGGATAGAGAGAGAGATAGATATGGATAGAGAGAGAGATGGATATGGATAGAGAGAGAGATGGATAGAGAGAGATGGTTAGAGATGGATAGAGAGAGATGGTTAGAGATGGATAGAGAGAGATGGTTAGAGATGGATAGAGAGAGATGGTTAGAGATGGATAGAGAGAGATGGTTAGAGATGGATAGAGAGAGATGGTTAGAGATGGATAGAGAGAGATGGTTAGAGATGGATAGAGAGAGATGGTTAGAGATGGATAGAGAGAGATGGTTAGAGATGGATAGAGAGAGATGGTTAGAGAGATGGATAGAGAGAGAGATGGATAGAGATATAGAGAGAGATAGAGATGGATAGAGATATAGAGAGAGATAGAGATGGATAGAGATATAGAGAGAGAGAGAGAGAGAGAGAGAGAGAGAGAGAGAGAGAGAGAGAGAGAGAGAGAGAGAGAGAGAGAGAAACAAACAACCCACCATTCCACAGGGGCAGTGAACAAGGGAGAGTGGAAGAGAGGAGGAAAATAAGAGATGAGGAGTCAGAGCAGTCCTTTAAATTCCAGACGGGGGACCGAGTCTTGTCCTGACCTTTTCCTGCACCACAGGGGGGCGGGCCACTCCGGGGCCTTTAACTGAAATCATCTCATATCAGGAAGTGACCAGCATTCCGAGAGAGTTAAAGCTCTGTCTTACAGACGTCAGACACACCACTTTCACACGGTGACATTTCTGAAGTGACATTCAGACTCTCCCTTCACCATGTCTAATGACTTAACCCGACAGCGAGACTCTCGCGCCATCTGACCATTAACTTGTCTTAGGGTTAACTGTCAGGATGAGAGCAGGGAGAGGCCCCAGTCACATGATGAGGCACTTTTGTTTCTGTGGGAAGGTGGACATTATAGAATATATAATTACCAAGCTCTGGTCATTCCCTGCCCACCACCACTACAACCTCCCATCCCTCCTCTCCTTCCTTAGGCCATCTCTGGAGCAGAACTGGCAACCTATGACATGGCTGCCCTAAAACTTTTACTCAAGTAATTAACCTCTATGGGAGCGGTGACCCCCCCCCCCCCCCGCGGGATGGTTGAGCTAATGTGCACTAATGTGATTAGCATGACGTTGTAAGTAACAAGAACTTTTCCCAGGAAAGCTTAAATTCTTGTTAACCTAACTGCACTGTCCACTTTACAGTAGCTATTACAGTGGAAAAATACCATGCTATTGTTTGAGGAAAGTGCACAGTTATGTTCTTGAACATGTATCAATTGACCAATTAGGCACATTTGGGCAGACTTGGTACAACATTTTGAACAGTAATACAATGGTTCATTGGATCTGTCTAAAACCTTGCACACCCAATGCTGTCATCTAGTGGCAAAAATCTAAATTGCGCCTAGACTCCAAAGTCATATAATTGTCTTTCTCTGGCATTTCGAAGATGATGGAAAGAAACAGAGCTAATGTGTTATATTCTCCTACAATAATTTCACATTTACACAAACTTCAATGTGTTTCTTTCAAATGGTATCAATAATAGGCATATCCTTGCTTCAGGTCCTGAGCTACAGGCAGTAAGATTTGGGTATGTCATTTTATGCGAAAATTGAAAAAAAGGGTCCGATCCATAAGAGATTTTAACTTAATGGATAATAATTGGCACTTCCCCGACCTCATCAAAGGCTGGATGGAAATCACGCAATTGTTGGATTAACTAAAGCGCTGAGTGATATCTGGCAGGAAATAGCCCTTACCCCTCTCTCTGCTGAAACCGCTGTCTCCGCCCCTTTTCACAATTAATCTTCTCTCTCTCTCTCTCTCTCTCAACTCTTACTAAGAACATTTGTTATTGGCACATTTTCCTCGCTACACCACAGTGACTCAGGGGTGGGGGAGGAGAGCAACAACACAGTGACTCAGGAGTGGTGTAGGAGAACAACAACACAGTGACTCAGGGGTGGTGTAGGAGAACAACAACACAGTGACTCAGGGGTGGGGGAGGAGAGCAACAACACAGTGACTCAGGGGTGGTGTAGGAGAGCAACAACACAGTGACTCAGGGGTGGTGTAGGAGAACAACAACACACTGACTCAGGGGTGGGGGAGGAGAACAACAACACAGTGACTCAGGGGTGGTGTAAGAGAACAACAACACAGTGACTCAGGGGTGTGGGAGGAGAACAACAACACAGTGACTCAGGGGTGGTGTAGGAGAACAACAACACAATGACTCAGGGGTGGGGGAGGGGAACAACAACACAGTGACTCAGGGGTGGTGTAGGAGAACAACAACACAGTGACTCAGGGGTGGTGTAAGAGAACAACAACACAGTGACTCAGGGGTGTGGGAGGAGAACAACAACACAGTGACTCAGGGGTGGTGTAGGAGAACAACAACACAGTGACTCATGGGTGGTGTAAGAGAACAACAACACAGTGACTCAGGGGTGGGGGAGGGGAACAACAACACAGTGACTCAGGGGTGGGGGAGGGGAACAACAACACAGTGACTCAGGGGTGTGGGAGGAGAACAACAACACAGTGATTCAGGGGTGGGGGAGGAGAACAACAACACAGTGACTCAGGGGTGGGGGAGGGGAACAACAACACAGTGACTCAGGGGTGTGGGAGGAGAACAACAACACAGTGACTCATGGGTGGTGTAGGAGAACAACAACACAGTGACTCAGGGGTGGTGTAAGAGAACAACAACACAGTGACTCAGGGGTGGTGTAGGAGAACAACAACACAGTGACTCAGGGGTGGGGGAGGAGAACAACAACACAGTGACTCAGGGGTGGTGTAGGAGAACAACAACACAGTGACTCAGGGGTGGGGGAGGAGAACAACAACACAGTGACTCAGGAGTGGTGTAGGAGAACAACAACACAGTGACTCAGGGGTGGTGTAGGAGAACAACAACACAGTGACTCAGGGGCAGGGGAGGGGAACAACAACACAGTGACTCATGGGTGGGGGAGGAGAACAACAACACAGTGACTCAGGGGTGGGGGAGGGGAACAACAACACAGTGACTCAGGGGTGTGGGAGGAGAACAACAACACAGTGACTCAGGGGTGGTGTAGGAGAACAACAACACAGTGACTCAGGGGTGGGGGAGGGGAACAACAACACAGTGATTCAGGTGTGGGGGAGGAGAACAACAACACAGTGACTCAGGGGTGGGGGAGGAGAACAACAACACAGTGACTCAGGGGTGGGGGAGGGGAACAACAACACAGTGACTCAGGGGTGGTGTAGGAGAGCAACAACACAGTGACTCAGGGGTGGGGGAGGAGAGCAACAACACAGTGACTCAGGGGTGGTGTAGGAGAACAACAACACAGTGACTCAGGGGTGGTGTAGGAGAACAACAACACAGTGACTCAGGGGTGGGGGAGGAGAACAACAACACAGTGACTCAGGGGTGGTGTAGGAGAACAACAACACAGTGACTCAGGGGTGGTGTAGGAGAACAACAACACAGTGACTCAGGGGTGGGGGAGGGGAACAACAACACAGTGACTCAGGGGTGGGGGAGGGGAACAACAACACAGTGACTCAGGGGTGGGGGAGGGGAACAACAACACAGTGACTCAGGAGTGGGGGAGGAGAACAACAACACAGTGACTCAGGGGTGGGGGAGGAGAACAACAACACAGTGACTCAGGGGTGGTGTAGGAGAACAACAACACAGTGACTCAGGGGTGGTGTAGGAGAACAACAACACAGTGACTCAGGGGTGGTGTAGGAGATATGATGATAGTATATGCAGATAGTAATAAACAGGTGGTAATAAACCAGTGTAGCACAATAAGAAATACAATGAGTGTACAAAACATAAAGAACAGCTCCCTAATTTTGAGTTGCACTACCTTTTGCCCTCAGAACAGCATCAATTTGTCAGGGCATGGAATCTATAAGGTGTTGAAAGAGTTTGACAGAGATGATGGTCCATGTTGACTCCAATGCTTACCACAGTTGTGTCAAGTTGGCTGGATGTCCTTTGGGTGGTGGACCATTCTTGATACACACGGGAAACTGTTGAGCGTGAATAACCCAGCAGCGTTACCGTTCTTGACCCAAAATGGTGCGCCTGGCACCTAGTACCATACCCCGTTCAAAGGCATTTAAATATTTTATCTTGCCCATTCACCCTCTGAATAGCTTGTCTCAATTGTCTCAAGGCTTAATATTCCTTATTTAACATGTCTCTTCCCCTTCATCTACACTGATTGAAGTGGATTTAACAAGTGACATCAATAAGGGATCATAGCTTTCACCTGGATTCACCTGGTCAGTCTGTCATGTATATTTCTGTTTGATTCACACCAATTTACTTTTTTTTAAGGAGAACTAGTCTTTTTAAAAAGCACTGCACAAAAGCTCCATCGTCCTAACTCACTACTGATAGAACAGTTGAGTAGTCAGGGTCAGAGGCATCATGTCCATAAAGGGCACAGCTTGGCTTTAGCTAGCCCAGATGCAGTAGGTTCCCAATCTCCCAACCTCATAGCTAGCTACCAACAAGCCAATTCAGGCTATCAATCAAGTTAGTGTAGCTAGCTTGTCTAACTATCTTAGCTGGTATGCCTGCTGGCAAGGTTGGTAGACTTTAGAAAAGCAAGCAATAACTAAATGTACTTAATTAGACTCATTATTTTCAATCTTTTACCAATATTTTAGCAGAGATGCAGAGAAGCATATTTTGTTGTTTAAAAAAAGAACCACTAGTCAGGAGGAGACAGACAGCTCAAGAGGTATGCATAGATACACAACAAAATAAATACATAGAAGTTAGAAGTAGTTTTGCTAGCCAATGCTAACTAGCATTAGCACAATATCTGGAAGTCTATGGGTATCTGCTAGCATGATAATAATGATTATGTCTCTAGATTGCAGGAAAAAGCTGTTTCAGGTGTTTGAAAAATTCAAAATATTACAACTTACAGACGATGGGCATAGCCCCCCTCCAGACCACCCCCCAGACATCTCTCCAGACAATTCTCCCAGCCCCCAAGGAGGCCTTGCACCTTTCGGTAGGCCATCATTGTAAACACACATTTGTCCTTAACTGACTTGCCTAGTTAAATAAAGGTTAAATAAAATAAAAATACAAAGAAATCCTCACATACTAAGGGGTGCTTCAAATCAAATCAAATGTTATTAGTCACATGCCCCGAATACAACAGGTGTAGACCTTACAGTGAAATGCTTACTTAGAAGCCCCTAACCAACAATGCAGTTAAAAGAAATATGGATAAGAATAAGAAATAACAAGTAATTAAAGAGCAGCAGTAAAATAACAATAGCGAGACTATATACAGGGGGTACCAGTACAGAATCAATGTGCAGGGGCACCGGTTAGTTGAGGTAATATGTACATGTACTAGGCCGAGTCAGAGGCCGATCAGTTGCCATACCAGGCAGTGATGCAACCAGTCAGGATGGTCTCGATGGTGCAGCTGTAGAACATTTTGAGGATCTGAGGACACATGCCAAAACTGTTCAGTCTCCTGAGGGGGAATCTCCTTAGTCTTGATCATGTTGAGGGAGAGGTTGTTGTCCTGGCACCTCATGGCCAGGTCTCTGACCTCCTCCCTATAGGCTGTCTCATCGTTGTCGGTGATCAGGCCTACCAATGTTGTGTCATCGGCAAACTTAATGATGGTGTTGGAGTCGTGCCTGGCCGTGCAGTCATTTAGGCAGGTTACCTTAGTGTTCTTAGCCACAGGCACTATGGTGGTCTGCTTAAAACATGTTGGTATTACAGACTCGGACAGGGAGAGGTTGAAAATGTCAGTGAAAACACTTGCCAGTTGGCAGTTACACGTACTGGTAATCCGTCTGGCCCTACGGCCTTGTGAATGTTGACCTGTTTAAAGGTCTTACTCACATCGGTTACGGAGAGTGTGATCACACAGTCTTCCGGAACAGCTGGTGCTCTCATGCATGTTTCAGTGTTATTTGCCTCGAAGCGAGCATAGAAGTAGTTTAGCTTGTCTGGTAGGCTCGTGTCACAGGGCAGCTCTCGGCTGTGTTTCCCTTTGTAGTCTGTAATGGCTTGCTAGCAAGGCCACATCCGACGAGCGTCAGAGCCGGTGTAATGCGATTCGATCTTAGTCCTGTATTGATGCTTTGCCTGTTTGATGGTTTGTCAGAGGGCATAGCGGGATTTCTTATAAGCTTCCGGGTTAGAGTCCCGGTCCTTGAAAGCGGCAGCTCTTGCCTTTAGCTCAGTGCGGATGTCACCTGTAATCCATGGCTTCTGGTTGGGGTATGTACGTACGGTCACTGTTGGGAGGAAGTCATCGATGCACTTATTGATGAAGACAATGACACCCCTGGTCAGTGTACAAGCATGAAGTGGGTTTCGATTAGACCTCCCTCAGTCTTCTCTCTGACACACACACACACACACCCACACACCCACACACCCACACACACACACACACACACACACACACACACACACACACACACACACACACACACACACACACTACCCTGATCCTACTTTGGGGGGTTGCATGACCAACATGTTTTTCCCCTCTCTTTCAAATTGAATGAGGGATTTTTTAAATCCCATGGCTCTGGAACCAAGAGAAATTACCTCATCCCACCAATAGGCTAAAACACAGCCAGTGAGCCCTTAGACTGAAAATCAATCTCATTTTACCTCCATCTTGGATCCATTATGTGGTATCAGGGTTGAGGCCTGTGAGGTAGACATGGCTTAATCTATCGAGTTTGATGTTTGCAGTCTTCTTAGGCTGCACCCTAGGCACATCCAGCCCTGACCTAGATTAGTGCTAGTCCGCGTTAGTCAGCATTGATGTAATACGCTGCGGTGTGTTCTGAAAGTACTAACTTAAATAGAGTCAGATTAGAAAAAGCCTAGCTATCACATAGCACGTTATGATGAACAGTCTATGTAGCCTTCACACTCAAAGCCTTATTGCTATGAGGGGTCATATTCCCTGTAGGATGTTTTTGCATGTATACTCTTCCTTGGTAGGCCAAACTTGTGGATTTCTGAACATGCTCACTAGAGAGCCCCTGTTCTACTGCATAGTTCACATCGAGTTCTCCCGGGACACCTGGAATCTAGGTAATGGAGGGAGGAATGGAAACGCAGGGAAGCAACGAGGGAGGGCTGGAGGGATGTTTGTTTTTTGTCTGGGGGAAGTGCTTTTGCGCTCCATCCCGGGCCCCCAAGGCTAGCCGGGGATGTGTGTAAACAGGGATGTGCAGGCGGCGTTCTTTAGTGAGAAATATGGCTGTTCAAAGCGGCAGTTCCAACCGCAGGGCGCCTTCTACAGTCCTGCTGTTTGAAGTCTGCTTCCTTTGCTCCTTCTCACTGCACTAGGGAAAGGACTCAGACAAGAGGAAAACTGGGAGTTAGATTGTATAGATCAAATTATTCTTTTTTTAAAAAATTTTTTAACCAGGTAAGCTAGTTGAGAACAAGTTCTCATTTACAACTGCGACCTGGCCAAGATAAAGCAAAGCAGTGCGACAGAAACAACAACACAGAGTTACATATGGAATAAACAAATATACAGTCAATAATACAATAGAAAAAAAGAAAGTCTATGTACAGTGTGTGCAAATGGCATGAGGAGGTAAGGCAATAAATAGGCCATAGTAGCAAAGTAATTACAATTTAGCAGGAGTGATAGATGAGCAGATGATGATGAGCAGATGATGGTGTGTAACTAGTGATACTGGTGTGCAAAAGAGCAGCAAAGTAAATAAAGACAATATGGGGAGGAGGTAGGTAGATTGGGTGGGCCATTTACAGATGGAATATGTACAGCTGCAGCGATCGGTTAGCTGCTCAGATAGCTGATGTTTAAAGTTAGTGAGGGAAATGTAAGTCTCCAGCTTCAGCGATTTTTGCAATTCTTTCCAGTCACTGTCAGCAGAGAACTGGAAGGAAAGGCGGCCAAAGTAGGTGTTGGCTTTGGGGATGACCAGTGAGATATACCTGCTGGAGTGCGTGCTACGGGTGGGTGTTGTTATGGTGACCAGTGAGCTGAGATAAGGCGGAGCTTTACCTATCATAGACTTATAGATGACCTGGAGCCAGTGGGTCTGGTGACGAATATGTAGCGAGGGCCAGCCGACTAGAGCATACAGGTCGCAGTGGTGGGTAGTATATGGGGCTTTGGTGACAAAACGGATGGCACTGTGATAGACTGCATCCAGTTTGCTGAATAGAGTATTGGAAGTTATTTTGTAGATGACATCGCCGAAGTCGAAGATCGGTAGGATAGTCAGTTTTACTAGGGTGAGTTTGGCGGCGTGAGTGAAGGAGGCTTTGTTGCGAAATAGAAAGCTTGGAGATGTTTGATATGAGTCTGGAAGGAGAGTTTACAGTCTAGCCAGGCACCTAGGTATTTGTAGTTGTCCACGTATTCTAGGTCAGAACCGTCCAGAGTAGTGATGCTAGTCGGGCAGGCGGGTGCGGGCAGCGAACGGTTGAAAAGCATGCATTTGGTTTTGCTAGCGTTTAAGAGCAGTTGGAGGCCACGGAAGGAGTGTTGTATGGCATTGAAGCTCGTTTGGAGGTTAGTTAACACAGTGTCCAAAGAAGGGCCAGATGTATACAGAATGGTGTCGTCTGTGTAGAGGTGGATCAAAGAATCACCCGCAGCAAGAGCGACATCGTTGATATATACAGAGAAAAGAGTCGGCCCGAGGATTGAACCCTGTGGTACCCACGTAGAGACTGTCAGAGGTCTGGACAACAGGCCCTCCGATTTGACACACTGAACTATGTCTGCGAAGTAGTTGGTGAACCAGGCGAGGCAGTCATTTGAGAAACCAAGGCTATTGAGTCTGCCGATAAGAATACGGTGATTGACAGAGTCGAAAGCCTTGGCCAGGTCGATGAAGACGGTTGCACAGTACTGTCTTTAATCGATGGCGGTTATGATATCGTTAAGTACCTTGAGCGTGGCTGAGATGCACCCATGACCAGCTCGGAAATCGGATTGCACAGCGGAGAAGGTACGGTGGGATTCGAAATGGTCGGTAATCTGTTTGTTAACTTGGCTTTCGAAGACTTTAGAAAGGCAGGGCAGGATGGATATAGGTCTGTAACAGTTTGGGTCTAGAGTGTCTCCCCCTTTGAAGAGGGTGATGACCGCAGCAGCTTTCCAATCTTTAGGGCAGGGGTGTCAAACTCATTCCACGGAGGGCCTAGTGTCTGCAGGTTTTGTTTTTTCCTTTCAATAAAGCCCTAGACAACCAGGTGTGGGGAGTTCCTAACTAATTAGTGATGTTAATTCATCAATCAAGTACAAGGGAGGAGCGAAAACCCGCAGACACTCGGCCCCCCGTGGAATGAGTTTGACACCTGTGCTTTAGGGATCTCGGAGGATACGAAAGAGAGGTTGAACAGACTGGTAATAGGTGTTGCAACAATGGCTGCGTATAATTTTAGAAAGAGAGGGTCCAGATTGTCTAGCCCAGCTGATTTGTATGGGTCCAGGTTTTGCAGCTCTTTCAGAACCTCTGCGATTTGGATTTGGGTGAAGGAGAAGCTGAGGAGGCTTGGGAAAGTAGCTTAGGGGGATGCGGAGCTGTTGGCCAGGGTTGGGGTAGCCAGGAGGAAAGCATGGCCAGCCGTAGAGAAATGCTTATTGAAATTTTTGATTATCATGGATTTATCGGTGGTGACTGTGTTGCCTAGCCTCAGTGCAGTGGGCAGCTGGGAGGAGGTGCTCTTGTTCTCCATGGACTTTACAGTGTCCCAAAACATTTTGGAGTTAGAGCTACAGGATGCAAATTTCTGTTTGAAAAAGCTAGCCTTTGCTTTCCTGACTGACTGTGTGTATTGGTTCCTGATTTCCCTGAACAGTTGCATGTCGCGGGGACTGTTCAAAGCTATTGCAGTCCGCCACATTATGTTTTTGTGCTGGTTAAGGGCAATCAGGTCTGGAGTGAACCAAGGGCTATATCTGTTCTTAGTTCTACATTTTTTGACAGGGGCATGCTTATTTAAGATGGTGGGGAAATTACTTTTAAAGAATGACCAGGCATCCTCGACTGACGGGATGAAATCAATATCCTTCCACGATACCCGGGCCAGGTCGAATAGAAAGGCCTGCTCGCAGAAGTGTTTTAGGGAGCGTTTGACAGTGATGAGGGGTGGTCGTATTACCGCGGACCCATAGCGGATGCAGGCAATGAGGCAGTGATCGCTGAGATCCTGATTGAAAACAGCAGAGGTGTATTTGGAGGGCAAGTTGGTCAGGATAATATCTAGGAGGGTGCCCATGTTTACAGATTTAGGGTTGTACCTGGGGGTTTCCTTGATATTTTGTGTGAGATTGAATACACATTTACATTCAATTCCTTACATTTCTATATGCTATTTGTTCTATTTTCTCGATAGATGAAATCAACAAATACGGTAGAGACGAGTGTCCCCAAATAATCCCAAAAGACAGTTCTCTTCACGCTCCCCACCCCAGTTGTCCCTCAGAGGCACTTAGGGCCCCTCCTCTGCCAAGGCTGTGAATCAAAACCTCCCACTTCAGGTCCCGCTGCCACCTCACACACCAGATGAAATATTGAAATGGTTTTCATCTCACAAGATCGCCGTCGGTCTTTCGATATTCTGCTTCAAGAAGAAAGGCTAACCTCCATAACCGCCCCGCCCTCCACACCCCTCTCTGTGTTTCTTCCCTCATGCCTTGTTCACTAACTCAAGCACTCTTTCTCCATCTTATCTTCTCCTCTGTTTTGTACTGTTATCAGACTTGTCTGCATTGTTGATGTGACAATGTCCCTTGTTTCCTTGATGTCAGCCAAAGCTTCTGATACAGAAGCGCAAAGGAAGATGTCCTGTTCTCACACTGCAAAATCAATGAACTGATCCTATTTTTGCTTAGTCCAAACTTTTATTCGATGCAGTTCTGTCACTAGATTTCTTTGGAAATTGCCACACCTTAGCAGTGCAGCTGGCGGAGTGAAAGACAGGGATGTAGTTGTGAAGGTGGGAGTTAGGCGCTACTCCTCTCAGGTACTTTGTTCCTGGCGGGCAGGCTCGAAGGCAGGCAGGTGGTGTGGTCTCACGGGCATATACAGGCCGTCATGTCCCCAGAATGAATCCCTAACAGGTACTGTAACCTCAGCACCCCTCCTCACCCCTTCTCCACTGGATACCGTGTTTGCCTGTGATTCATCTTAACACAGCCGGAGACAAGTCTCTCAATAGGAGTAGCGCTGTGGAACACTTTCTGTGAGTAGAGCAGGTGGTAGAATAGACTTAATAAGACGTAGAAGAAAAAGAGAGAGTGAGAGGCAGAGATGTCTACCTGACGAGAAAGAGGGCAGGTGAAAGGGTTCTCCGTGTGGAGGAGGAGATAATTACATCACTGCCTGGTCTCTTGAGGATGTGCCATGTAAGAGACAATGCAGCAGGAAGGTAAAAAGCACACACGAACGCACACGAACGCACACACACACACTCCGACAAACTCCAGCTCCACCTTAACAAGTCAGCATCCCACTCGATTATGATGCATGAGGCTTTGCGATAATGAGCTGACAGGGCAAAAGAAAAGCTTCTCTCCTCCTCTCCTCTCTTCTCTGCGTCTCCAGTGGCTCTCTTTAGACCCAGCTAACGGCACCTCTCTCTCCAGTCTCCTCTACGGCATCAGTCATCTGTATCACTGTCTGTCCACTCCAGCTCCCCCATGGGTGACATCATGAGATCCAGTTAAAGCGGTCCAGGGGAAATGACATCACGCAGCAATTGGAGAGTCCATCAGGAAGTCTCCCAGATAGGGAGAGAAGGCAAGAGAGAGAGGGAGAGGTAGAGAGATATTCCTGCTGCCCTCAGCTACCTCTGGGCATTCTCAGAAAGAAAGAGACAGAGAGGAGGAGAGGGAGGGACACAGATAGAGAAAGGGAGAGAGACTGAGAGGGAGCGAGTAGGGCAGAGGGAGAGAAAGAGATATTACTACTGTCATTACATACCTCATGGCCTTCTCAGAAAGAGAAATGGGAACGCAAGAGAGAAGGATGTCTTTTATCTAGGCGTTGATCTTATCACTCATCGCTCAATAAGATGATGGGACTTGACAGGTGGATGTGGTGGGGGGGACCGGGAGGAGAAGGAGAGATTAGTTTGAGAAGCAACATGTTATCAGCTCTCGGAAATCACTCTTTCCTCACTCTATCCTATCTTTTCCTCCTCCCTTATGTCCTCTCCTGTCATCTATCCCTCCTCTCCTCTTCCCTTCTGTCCTCACATGTCATCTATCCTTCCTCTCCTCTTCCCTTCTGTCCTCTCCTGTCATCTATCCTTCCTCTCCTCCCTTCTGTCCTCTCCTGTATTCTATCCTTCCTCTCCTCATCCCTTCTGTCCTCTCCTGTCATCTATCCCTCCTCTCCTCTTCCCTTCTGTCCTCACATGTCATCTATCCTTCCTCTCCTCTTCCCTTCTGTCGCTCCTGTCTTCTATCCTTCCGCTCCTCCCTTCTGTCCTCTCCTGTCATCTATCCTTCCTCTCCTCATCCCTTCTGTCCTCTCCTGTCTTCTATCCTTCCTCTCCTCCCTTCTGACCTATCCTGTATTCTATCCTTCCTCTCCCCCTCCTTTCTGTCCTCTCCTGTCATATATCCTTCCTCTCCTCATCCCTTCTGTCCTCTCCTGTCATCTATCCTTCCTCTCCTCCCTTCTCTCCTCTCCTGTATTCTATCCTTCCTCTCCCCCTCCTTTCTGTCCTCTCCTGTCTTCTATCCTTCCTCTCCTCCCTTCTGTCCTCTCCTGACATCTATCCTTCCTCTCCTCTTCCCCTTTGTCCTCTCCTTTCATCTATCCTTCATCTCCTCTTCTGTTCTGTCCTCTCCTGTCTTCTATCCTTCCTCTCCTCCCTTCTGTCCTCTCCTGTATTCTATCCTTCCTCTCCCCCTCCTTTCTGTCCTCTCCTGTCATCTATCCTTCCTCTCCTCCCTTCTGTCCTCTCCTGTATTCTATCCTTCCTCTCCCCCTCCTTTCTGTCCTCTCCTGTCATCTATCCTTCCTCTCCTCCCTTCTGTCCTCTCCTGTCTTCTATCCTTCTTCTCCCCCTCCCTTCTGTCCTATCCTGTCATCTATCCTTCCTGTCCTCTCCTGTCTTCTATCCTTCCTCTCCTCATCCCTTCTGTCCTCTCCTGTCATCTATCCTTCCTCTCCTCCCTTCTCTCCTCTCCTGTATTCTATCCTTCCTCTCACCCTCCCTTCTGTCCTCTCCTGTCATCTATCCTTCGTCTCCTCCCTTCTGTCCTCTCCTGTCATCTATCCTTCCTCTCCTCCCTTCTGTCCTCTCCTGTCTTCTATCCTTCCTCTCCCCCTCCCTTCTGTCTTCTCCATCCCCTTTGCTTGTCTTCTTTGTGACACTATCGTTTTGTTCAGTTTATCCTTTTATTCCTCTCGGTCCTTCTTGCTCCTGCAATCTTTCACTGTTCTGCATAAACTGGATCATTGACTGTCCAGAAAGGTGTCACGTTGCACTTCTTCATGGACCGTGGACACTAACAAGCTGAGGCAGCCAGCAGCAGTGAAATGCACTAGGCCCACAGCATTGTAGCACGGCCACTACTGTTCACCCTGCAGAACATCTATGTGAAGCAGTGGTCCATAATGGTCCAATTTAAACCACTGAAATAATAAAAAGAGGCTCTCCTACTCTGTCTGATTTCAGATTAGCCGATACTGACCTCGGGTCCACCTGATTGTAAGGATGTCCACCCCGACGACCCAGATCACTGACCTTAGGACAGTTGGCAAGAATATGATCCTTCCTATCCTCCCTAACTCAGTGCCTATAGGGCAGCGTTTCTCAAACTCGGCCTCTGGATCCCAAGGGGTGCATGTATTTGTATGTTGCCCTAACGCTACACAGGTGATTCAAATTATCAAAGCTTGATTAGTTGATTATTTGAATCGGCTGTGTAGTGCTGGGGCAAAAACCAAAACGTGCACCCCTTGGGGTCCCGAGGACCGAGTTTGGGAAACCCTGCTTCAGGGCTTTCACTTATCAATATCCGAAACCCCCTCACCCTTTAAAATGTGCTCATCTCTGAGGGTAGTGGTGTCGCGGAGGGCCAAGTACTCTCTAGAGGAAAGTTGCGGGACGGGACATGGGATTTGTAATGAGGCACTCTGTATGAATCTTCAGAAAGGATCCTTAGCTAACGAGTAGTAGACCTCTTAGCTCTAGTATAGCCCTGGCGGCCTGAGTGGTACTCATGTACCACTCTACACACGTGCTACTTTCACTCACACACACACACACACACACACACACACACACACACACACACACACACACACACACACACACACACACACACACACACACACACACACACACACACACACACACACACACACACACACACACCTGGGTGTCTCAGCCTGACTACTGTAAGCAGACGCACATGTAGACATAGCTGTGGACTCCCCATATCTCCTGATGCTGTCATGATTTAGCTCATTAAATCAGCACCAGGTAAGTGAACCACTGCAGTAGCACAACACACTCCCTTCCACTTTATAACCAGCACAGCTTTACTGTGAACCTCTTGGCACCGCGCTGCACCATTTTTCACACTTTCCTCTTGGCAAGCATGTCTGAAAACCCAAACTGTTAACCCTGGCCCATTGTGTGTCCTGGTGTGTTTGTTGACCCTGGCCCAGTGTGTTTGTTGACCCTGGCCCATTGTGTGTCCTGGTGTGTTTGTTGACCCTGGCCCATTGTGTGTCCTGGTGTGTTTGTTGACCCTAGCCCATTGTGTGTCCTGGTGTGTTTGTTGACCCTGGCCCATTGTGTGTCCTGGTGTGTTTGTTGACCCTGGCCCATTGTGTGTCCTGATGTGTTTGTTGACCCTGGCCCATTGTGTGTCCTGGTGTGTTTGTTGACCCTAGCCCATTATGTGTCCTGGTGTGTTTGTTGACCCTAGCCCATTGTGTGTCCTGGTGTGTTTGTTGACCCTAGCCCATTATGTGTCCTGGTGTGTTTGTTGACCCTAGCCCATTGTGTGTCCTGGTGTGTTTGTTGACCCTGGCCCATTGTGTGTCCTGGTGTGTTTGTTGACCCTAGCCCATTGTGTGTCCTGGTGTGTTTGTTGACCCTAGCCCATTGTGTGTCCTGGTGTGTTTGTTGACCCTAGCCCATTGTGTGTCCTGGTGTGTTTGTTGACCCTAGCCCATTGTGTGTCCTGGTGTGTTTGTTGACCCTAGTCCATTGTGTGTCCTGGTGTGTTTGTTGACCCTAGCCCATTGTGTGTCCTGGTGTGTTTGTTGACCCTAGCCCATTGTGTGTCCTGGTGTGTTTGTTGACCCTAGCCCATTGTGTGTCCTGGTGTGTTTGTTGACCCTAGCCCATTGTGTGTCCTGGTGTGTTTGTTGACCCTAGCCCATTGTGTGTCCTGGTGTGTTTGTTGACCCTAGCCCATTGTGTGTCCTGGTGTGTTTGTTGACCCTGGCCCATTGTGTGTCCTGGTGTGTTTGTTGACCCTGGCCCATTGTGTGTCCTGGTGTGTTTGTTGACCCTAGTCCATTGTGTGTCCTGGTGTGTTTGTTGACCCTAGCCCATTATGTGTCCTGGTGTGTTTGTTGACCCTGGCCCATTGTGTGTCCTGGTGTGTTTGTTGACCCTAGTCCATTGTGTGTCCTGGTGTGTTTGTTGACCCTGGCCCATTGTGTGTCCTGGTGTGTTTGTTGACCCTGGCCCATTGTGTGTCCTGGTGTGTTTGTTGACCCTGGCCCATTGTGTGTCCTGGTGTGTTTGTTGACCCTGGCCCATTGTGTGTCCTGGTGTGTTTGTTGACCCTGGCCCATTGTGTGTCCTTCCTTGTGGTGTGTGTTGGTACACTAGGCTTATGGTAATGATGAGGTACCCTGAGGCATGTACACAGACACAGACACAGACACAGACACAGACAGACAGACAGACAGACAGACAGACAGACAGACAGACAGACAGACAGACAGACAGACAGACAGACAGACAGACAGACACACACACACCAAACTTCCTCTGTCGCTGGCTTGCTTTCTTTCTCCCTCTCTTTCTGCTGTTCTTTTCTAATTGTTTCACACGCAGGTTATTTCCATGCTTGGATTGGCACTCATCTATTTCTGCTCACATTCTCATGTTGAGTCACACTTCAAATGGGAAAAGATGACAACTTTGTGAAGAATCTACTTTCTTGGGGAACATCATGGTTAACTCTCAGATATTTTTGGTTATATGTTTTCTCAGGCTTGTATATGTCTAACACACACACACACACACACACACACACACACACACACACACACACACACACACACACACACACACACACACACACACACACACACACACACACACACACACACTGCTCTCCACATACTTAGCTTGATGTTGAATCCTCTGACTCAGACATCCATCTGGTCTTTGTTAAATCTATATGCTTAGTATTCCTCCTGTCTCTGTCTCTCTGCTGACTTTCACATGGAGGAAGGGATGGGGAGAAAGAGGGCGCAAGAGAGGGAAAGAGAGAGAGAAACGGGCAGGGAGGGAGGGGGTGAAAAAGGGAGAGAGACGGCAAGGGCGAGAGAGACGGGGGAGGGAGGGAGAAACAGAGCGGGGGAGAGACAAAGAGAGACGGGAGAGGGAGAGAGAGAGGTGGAGGGAGGGAGAGAGAGAGAGAAGGGGGAGGAAGGAAGGGAGAGACACGTGGGGAGAGAGGGAGGGTGGGAGAGAGAGAGATGGGGAGGGAGGGACAGGGAAGGGAGAGGGATAAAGAGAGAGTGAAGAGTGGGCTTCACTTTCTATATTCCTTTATGTTCCATGCCAAGTGACACAAACCTCATCAAAACATCCTGTCATCCTTTTTTAGGCGATTCCAGGAAGCAGCTAGTTGAATCTCGTAGGTCATCTAACACAAAGCATCTAAACCACATCATCGTCTCGATCTGCTGTCCATCTGACCTACAGGTCAGCCTGTCCAGGACACGGAGGAACACATAGAGGAACAAAGGCTATGTGTCGGGGTCGTGACCTTGCAACTGTGGTTTAATAGCATCAGTCTTTGCCGCTGACACACAGCAGTTTATGTCCTGTCGCCTGGCCCGGTCTGCTCTGCTCTACTGTCCGACTGCTGCTCTCCCAGGTGGCCCTCTCTCTGTATGGCTGGGCCAGCCTCCTACTGCCTGATGCCTGGCTGGAATACTAGAGAGACCAACAGGAAGGGTCACCTCCATACATTCCCTGAGGCTGACGCACATACATGTGCACTAAGACACGCACACCCGTGTGAACACAGACACATGCAGCCTCGCACACAGACAAACCCCTGCACATAAAGACACACAATCATGCAGACAGACACACACACTTCTTTCCAATAGACCCTCCACACCCCCAGGGGACCTCAGCGTCCACCCTTGATGAGTTCACATGACAGGTTAATGGCATCCCATTCTCCTCACAGAAGGGATGACCTGCTGTGGAACTGGGCTGGGGGGGGGGGGGGGGGGGGGCAGGTGAGAGGAATACGCTGTCATAGTGTTGATACTAGCTGTGAGCTGTCTATCGAAGACAGACAGGAAGTGAATCCCAGAGACACAAGGTGGATGGGAAAGGTCAAAGGTGGTAAGTAATAAGGGAGGAGACGTCAAAACAAAACGATTCAAACCAAACCGACATTGCAGTGTTTGTGTACCTCTTTTTTTGCCCAATGGTCAAATAAAATCACAGACTGCTACTACCACTATTCATTATAATAATTGATTGGATTTACATAGTGCTTCTCCTTTGCAGGTGTTCAAAGTGCTTTATATAGTAATAGGGACAGTCCCCTCATCCAACACAGAGTAAAATCCTCATTAATTGCTGCCAGTTTGCATAAACATGACTTTGACTGGACTAATTGATTGTTCAGCACGGGTAGCTCGTACTTAGGGTATGGAAAGTGTTAATGCTAATATGAGTGACTTTATCCCTTCAACTTGTCAATACGAGCCTCAAGGCCCCTCTCAGGCTATTGATCAATCTCTGACCTCAGTGTCATCATTTAATATTCATATATATGGTGCTGAAGCTTGAAATTAATTTGGGCTATGTGGGGGTATAAAAAAGTCGATTTAGCAATTTGAAAATGACACCTCAGGAAATGTTGGGAGGGTGGCTCTATACATACAGAACAGCTCTGCATATGTCCGTGTGCTTTCAAGATGATAGAGTTCAGTCTGCTTTGTGTTTTCATTTTTGCCATGGAAACGTTGTTGCGATACTGGTATAGTCACAGCCCTAGTGCCTTGTCACATAGTTGCGAAGACAATGTCCAGTGACCACATAATGACCTGAGTTTTATAACGACCAACTTCTAGCGCTTTATCTCTTCGCTCAAACAAATATGCAGAAATTATAAGCTGCTCCTAGATACTTTTAAGATGTTATAATATAGCACCTCTGGGCCCGTCTTTCCCTCTCTCCCCTCATCCTCTCTCTCCCTCTTTGCCTCTCTCTATCGCTCTCTCCACTTTCACACACTCCCACAGGCTCATGTTTATTTCAGAGTGGCGGGGTGATATTGGGGGCAATAGTGATAGACAACATTAGACATTTTACCTAGAGAGCACTAATGGAAACCTTGGATTATTCAGAGTGACAGAAAGAGAGGAGGTGGGAGAGCGAGAGATGGGGGTGGGAAAAGGAGAGATGGTTGCATGGAAAGCAGAGATCATGCAGAGACTGTATTACATGTGGAAAGGCACAATCTGATTATCTGATTACACCCATACACACAAACAACAACTCTAATACAAAAGTCAAAAACAAATCCCAATCAATTGTAGAGGTTGCCGCATGACATTTGCTCCGACAATACTCTAAGTGAAAGGCATATCTAGCATCTCTGTCACAGGTCGTTGCCCTTTTCACAATGCACAAAAAACAAACACGAGCAGCTGACTTTACCACAAACGCTCTCTCTCGTCCCAAGCTTGCTCTCCGGTGATTGATGGCCACCATTGTTCAGTGGCTTTTATTCACGGCAGTGGTAATTTCTTTTTGATATTATTACAAATGAGAAATTACTCTGTCCCATTACCGAAGCCAACGATAAACAATAGGGGCCTCCGTCGAGTTGCCCGATAAGGGTGAGGGAGGAAAGCGGCGGTGAGCGGTTCTGCCTGAGTTACAAAGGAGACAAAGGGAGAGCAATAGAGGATGAGAGGCCTGAACATTTCCACTTGTTAATTACGCTCAGGCTGCAGGCAAATGCCATTGGGTCTTGAACACAATATTGCCGTCCGCCATTTTGTTTATTCAACCCATCTGAACATAAAAGCTTGATCAACATGGACAGTTTAGTTGCTATATGAAATACTATATTTGTACGTTTTCAGTATGCTCTGTTATGAGAAGAGGTCTGATGTTGAATGAGAAAAGGAGTGAGAGTAAGATGTTCACTCTGTCTTTAATCTTGGTCTTCGAGACACACATGGTGTGCAGGCTTTTGCTCCGGTGCTAATACATAGCATTACTTTGCATTTGGCATTGCTCCCTTTTTGAATGGGAGAATGAATGAGAGCTTCCCTCCCATACAATATCTACAGTACCAGTCAAAAGTTTGGTGTACTCATTCAAGGGTTTTTCTTTATTTTTACTATTTTCCACATTGTAGAATAATAGTGAAACATCACAACTATGAAATAACACATATGGAATCATGTAGTAACCAAAAAAGTGTTAAACAAATCAAAATATATTTCAGATTTGAGAATCTTCAAAGTAGCCACCCTTTGCCTTAATGACAGCTTTGCACACTCCGCCCCCACTCTCTGCCAGGGTCAATGGGGGAGGAGGATACTAATCACCCGTCACTTATCCGGCTCGTCAGTGGCTGATGATGCGCCGGGTGATGGGTGACCGATGAGGATGTTGCAGCGTTGGTGATGAGGAAGTGCTCGGTCAGTGGGCTTTATCGTATTAGACCACGCCTCCAGGTACTTTGGGTACATATTAACACCCAGTGAAATTAAAGGGTGACATGATCCCATGTATTGAAGACAAGATTCATAACTAGAGGCTCGCTGTCAATATGGTTTGTCACTTAGATTTAGCCTTAGCATGAGGTCAGATATGGTGCACTGAAAGGACCTTAGAGATTAGAACAATCTGAGGGGCCAGTTAAGAACATTCCAGGGACCGGTGTCGGTCCACGGACCAGAGGTTGAGCAACACATATTATGCTTTAACATTTACATTTTACATTTAAGTCATTTAGCAGACGCTCTTATCCAGAGCGACTTACAAATTGGTGCATTCACCTTATGATATCCAGTGGAACAACCACTTTACAATAGTGCATCTAAATCTTTTAAGGGGGGGGGGGGGGGTTAGAAGGATTACTTTATCCTATCCTAGGTATTCCTTAAAGAGGTGGGGTTTCAGGTGTCTCCGGAAGGTGGTGATTGACTCCGCTGACCTTGCGTCGTGAGGGAGTTTGTTCCACCATTGGGGTGCCAGAGCAGCGAACAGTTTTGACTGGGCTGAGCGGGAACTGTACTTCCTCAGAGGTAGGGAGGCGAGCAGGCCAGAGGTGGATGAACGCAGTGCCCTTGTTTGGGTGTAGGGCCTGATCAGAGCCTGAAGGTACGGAGGTGCCTTTCCCCTCACAGCTCCGTAGGCAAGCACCATGGTCTTGTAGCGGATGCGAGCTTCAACTGGAAGCCAGTGGAGAGAGCGGAGGAGCGGGGTGACGTGAGAGAACTTGGGAAGGTTGAACACCAGACGGGCTGCGGCGTTCTGGATGAGTTGTAGGGGTTTAATGGCACAGGCAGGAAGCCCAGCCAACAGCGAGTTGCAGTAATCCAGACGGGAGATGACAAGTGCCTGGATTAGGACCTGCGCCGCTTCCTGTGTGAGGCAGGGTCGTACTCTGCGAATGTTGTAGAGCATGAACCTACAGGAACGGGTCACCGCCTTGATGTTAGTTGAGAACGACAGGGTGTTGTCCAGGATCACGCCAAGGTTCTTAGCACTCTGGGAGGAGGACACAATGGAGTTGTCAACCGTGATGGCGAGATCATGGAACGGGCAGTCCTTCCCCGGGAGGAAGAGCAGCTCCGTCTTGCCGAGGTTCAGCTTGAGGTGGTGATCCGTCATCCACACTGATATGTCTGCTAGACATGCAGAGATGCGATTCGCCACCTGGTTATCAGAAGGGGGAAAGGAGAAGATTATTTGTGTGTCGTCTGCATAGCAATGATAGGAGAGACCATGTGAGGATATGACAGAGCTAAGTGACTTGGTGTATAGCGAGAATAGGAGAGGGCCTAGAACAGAGCCCTGGGGGACACCAGTGGTGAGAGCACGTGGTGCGGAGACAGATTCTCGCCACGCCACCTGGTAGGAGCGACCTGTCAGGTAGGACGCAATCCAAGCGTGGGCCGCGCCGGAGATGCCCAACTCGGAGAGGGTGGAGAGGAGGATCTGATGGTTCACAGTATCAAAGGCAGCCGATAGGTCTAGAAGGATGAGAGCAGAGGAGAGAGAGTTAGCTTTAGCAGTGCGGAGCGCCTCCGTGACACAGAGAAGAGCAGTCTCAGTTGAATGACTAGTCTTGAAACCTGACTGATTTGGATCAAGAAGGTCATTCTGAGAGAGATAGCAGGAGAGCTGGCCAAGGACGGCACGTTCAAGAGTTTTGGAGAGAAAAGAAAGAAGGGATACTGGTCTGTAGTTGTTGACATCGGAGGGATCGAGTGTAGGTTTTTTCAGAAGGGGTGCAACTCTCGCTCTCTTGAAGACGGAAGGGACGTAGCCAGCGGTCAAGGATGAGTTGATGAGCGAGGTGAGGTAAGGGAGAAGGTCTCCGGAAATGGTCTGGAGAAGAGAGGAGGGGATAGGGTCAAGCGGGCAGGTTGTTGGGCGGCCGGCCGTCACAAGACGCGAGATTTCATCTGGAGAGAGAGGGGAGAAAGAGGTCAAAGCACAGGGTAGGGCAGTGTGAGCAGAACCAGCGGTGTCGTTTGACTTAGCAAACGAAGATCGGATGTCGTTGACCTTCTTTTCAAAATGGTTGACGAAGTCATCCGCAGAGAGGGAGGAGGGGGGGAGGGGGAGGAGGATTCAGGAGGAAGGAGAAGGTGGCAAAGAGCTTCCTAGGGTTAGAGGCAGATGCTTGGAATTTAGAGTGGTAGAAAGTGGCTTTAGCAGCAGAGACAGAAGAGGAAAATGTAGAGAGGAGGGAGTGAAAGGATGCCAGGTCCGCAGGGAGGCGAGTTTTCCTCCATTTCCGCTCAGCTGCCCGGAGCCCTGTTTTAAGATACACTATATGACCAAAAGTATGTAGACACCTGCTCGCCAAACATCTCATTCCAAAAACATGGGCATTAATATGGAGTTGGTCCCCCCTTTGCTGCTATAACAACCTCCACAAATCTGGAAAGGCTTTCCACTAGATGTTGGAACATTGCAGCAGGGACTTGTTTCCATTCAGCTACAAGAGCATTAGTGTGGTCGGGCACTGATGTTGGGCGATTTGGCCTGTCTCGCAGAGTTCGATGGGGTTGAGATCAGGGCTCTGTGCAAGCTAGTCAAGTTCTTCCACACCGATCTCGACAAACTATTTCTGTACGGACCTCGCTTTGTGCATAGGGCCATTGTCATGCTGAAACAGAAAAGAACCTTCCCCAGACGGCCACAAAGTTGGAAGCACAGAATTGTTTAGAATGTCATTGCATGCTGTTGCGTTTAGATCTCTTCATTAGAGCTAAGGGGCCTAGTCCGAACAATGAAAACAGCCCCAGACCATTACTCCTCCTCCACCAAACTTTACAGTTGGCGCTATGCATCATCCGTCGGACTGCCAGATGGTGAAGCGTGATTTTTCACTTGAGAGAAAGCGTTTCCACCGCTCCAGAGTCCAATGGCGGCGAGCTTTACACTACTCCAGTCAACGCTTGGCATTGCGCATGGGGATCTTAGGCTTGTGTGAAGCTGATCTACCATGGAAACCCATTTCATGAAGTTCCCGACGAACAGTTCTTGTGCTTCCAGAGGCATTTTGGAACTCGGTAGTGAGTGTTGCAACCGAGGACAGGCGGTTTTTACACGTTACGCGCTCCAGCACATAGCGGTCCCGTTCTGTGAGCTTGTGTGGCCGACCACTTCACGGATGAGCCGTTTTTGCTCCTAGACTTTTCCACTTCACAATAACAGCACTTTTAGTTGACCAGGGCAGAAATTTTACAAACTGACTTGTTGGTAAGGTGGCATCCTATGGCAGTGCCATGTTGAAAGTTACTGAGCTCTTCAGTAAGGCCATTCTACCTCCAATGTTTGTCTATGGAGATTGCACAGCTGTGTGCTCGATTTTATACACCTGCCAACAACGGGTGTAGCTAAAATAGCCGAATCCACTAATTTGAAGGGATGTCCACATACTTTTGTATGTATAGTGTATTATTCTCCATCATAACTCTCAACAAACAAATCATTTTGCTGTAGTACCACAAGGGTCACTGCAATATGGTTGATAGGTTTCCAGCCTACTCTCTCAATCTCTCAATAACCATCGTTCTCCTTCTGACTTTCTGCCCTCTTTTCACTTTCCTCCAACTCTGAGGGCCAAGGAAACTTTCATCAGCTCCCTGCTCTCCGTGGGTTCCTGTTTTCTCCACACCACCACCACCACCACCACCACCAGCAGCAGCAGCAGCAGCAGCTTACTGCTTTCCTGGGTTATTAATAGATTAATCAGCCGCCTTGTCCTCCCCTCCAGTTGGCTGCCATGGTAGCAGGAGATGTGTAGTTTCTCAGAACAGGGGATGAAGAAGGAACAATATACCGTTCAGGGGAAAGAGAGAGAGGGTGGGTGGGTTAATGGATGGGTGTGACTGCAGTTACTCAGGCCAGGGGAGCGTTTGTGTGGAAACCGGTGAAACTTTTGTTCTGTTGAGGCCATTTTGGAGACAATTACATTCTTAGAAAAAGGGTTTCAAAAGCGTTCTTCAGCTGTCCCCATAGGAGAACCCTTTTAGGTTCCAGGTAAAACCCTTTTCTGGTTCCAGGTAGAACTCGCTTTGGAACTCAAAAGGGTTCTACCTGGAAAAAAAGGGTTCTTCAAAGGGTTCTCCTATGGGGACAGCCGAATAACCCTTTTGGTTGTAGATAGGTACACTCAGAAAAAAAGGTGCTATGAGAGTAATTGGAAGTGCATCACTCTGAATTACTGCTCACACTGTGAGGTGACGCATATTGAAAAACAGAGTGGGTGTCTGTCTAGCTTTCGATATGCTGTGCTAACTACCTTTCACCTGTGGGAGGTGAAAAGTAGGTGGGAGCAATTTGCTGTGCTACACCTTATGGGGGGGGGGGGGGGGGGGGGGGGGGGGGGTCATAATATGGTCATACTATGGATCATTTAGTTATTTGATTTTGAATTTTAGGACACCTTTAGGTATAAAAAAAAAAATGTATACATTGAATTTGGCCTTTACTACTATAGCCAAGAGAAAGACATTGAATAACACATTGATAAATGGCAAAAGAAGACAGTCAAAATAAATACTAAGAAACATGGTTTTGAAGTGTTTGTCCTATATCTAGGAGATATAAATAAACTCCGAAAATATTTGTTGTGTTTTTACATATAATTTACCCCCTTTTTTTAAAGACTACCATCATTTATTTATTTATTTTTATATATTTTTATTTAACCTTTATTTAACTAGGCAAGTCAGTTAAGAACAAATTCTTATTTACAATGAAGGCCTACCAAAAGGCAAAAGGATTAAAAATAAAAAAGTCAAAAAAATATAGGACAAAACACAAATTAGACCACACAACACTACATAAAGAGAGACCAAAGACAATAGCATAGCATGGCAGCAACATGTGACAACACAGCATGGTAGCAACACAACATGACATCAACATGGTAGCAGCACAACATGGTAGCAGCACAACAAGGCAGCAACACAACAAGGCAGCAGCACAACATGGTAGCAACATGTGACAACACAGCATGGTAGCAGCACAACAAGGCAGCAGCACAACAAGGCAGCAGCACAACATGGTAGCAACATGTGACAACACAGCATGGTAGCAGCACAACAAGGCAGCAGCACAACAAGGCAGCAGCACAACAAGGTAGCAGCACAACAAGGCAGCAGCACAACATGGCAGCAGCACAACAAGGCAGCAGCACAACAAGGTAGCAGCACAACATGACATCAACATGGCAGCAGCACAACAAGGTAGCAGCACAACATGACATCAACATGGCAGCAGCACAACAAGGTAGCAGCACAACATGACATCAACATGGTGGCAGCACAACAAGGTAGCAGCACAACAAGGTAGCAGCACAACATGGTAGCAGCACAACAAGGCAGCAGCACAACAAGGTAGCAGCACAACATGACATCAACAAGGCAGCAACACAACAAGGCAGCAGCACAACATGGCAGCAGCACAACAAGGCAGCAGCACAACAAGGTAGCAGCACAATATGACATCAACATGGCAGCAGCACAACAAGGTAGCAGCACAACATGACATCAACATGGTGGCAGCACAACAAGGTAGCAGCACAACAAGGTAGCAGCACAACATGGTAGCAGCACAACAAGGCAGCAGCACAACAAGGTAGCAGCACAACATGACATCAACATGGCAGCAGCACAACAAGGCAGCAGCACAACAAGGCAGCAACACAACAAGGCAGCAGCACAACATGGCAGCAACACAACAAGGCAGCAACACAACAAGGCAGCAACACAACATGGCAGCAGCACAACAAGGCAGCAGCACAACAAGGTAGCAGCACAACATGGCAGCAACACAACAAGGCAGCAGCACAACATGGCAGCAACACAACATGGCAGCAACACAACAAGGCAGCAACACAACATGGCAGCAGCACAACAAGGCAGCAGCACAACAAGGTAGCAGCACAACATGGCAGCAACACAACAAGGCAGCAACACAACAAGGCAGCAACACAACATGGCAGCAGCACAACAAGGCAGCAACACAACAAGGCAGCAACACAACAAGGCAGCAACACAACATGGCAGCAGCACAACAAGGCAGCAGCACAACAAGGTAGCAGCACAACAAGGTAGCAGCACAACAAGGTAGCAGCACAACAAGGCAGCAGCACAACATGGCAGCAGCACAACAAGGTAGCAACACAACATGGTAGCAACACAACATGACATCAACATGGTAGCAGCACAACATGGCAGCAGCACAACAAGGCAGCAGCACAACATGGTAGCAACACAACATGGCAGCAACACAACATGACATCAACATGGCAGCAGCACAACATGGCAGCAGCACAACAAGGCAGCAGCACAACATGGTAGCAACACAACATGGCAGCAACACAACATGACATCAACATGGCAGCAGCACAACATGGCAGCAGCACAACATGGCAGCAGCACAACAAGGCAGCAGCACAACATGGTAGCAACACAACATGGCAGCAACACAACATGACATCAACATGGCAGCAGCACAACATGGCAGCAGCACAACAAGGCAGCAGCACAACATGACATCAACATGGTAGAAGCACAACAAGGTAGCAACACAACAAGGCAGCAGCACAACAAGGTAGCAACACAACAAGGCAGCAGCACAACATGGCAGCAGCACAACATGGCAGCAGCACAACAAGGTAGCAGCACAACATGGCAGCAGCACAACAAGGCAGCAGCACAACATGGCAGCAGCACAACAAGGTAGCAACACAACAAGGCAGCAGCACAACATGGCAGCAGCACAACATGGCAGCAGCACAACAAGGCAGCAGCACAACAAGGCAGCAGCACAACATGGCATCAACATGGTAGCAGCACAACATGGCAGCAACACAACAAGGCAGCAGCACAACATGGCAGCAACACAACATGACATCAACATGGCAGCAGCACAACATGACATCAACATGGCAGCAGCACAACAAGGTAGCAGCACAACATGGCAGCAGCACAACAAGGTAGCAGCACAACATGGCAGCAACACAACATGACATCAACAAGGCAGCAGCATAACAAGGCAGCAGCACAACATGGTAGCAACACAACATGACATCAACATGGTAGCAGCATAACAAGGCAGCAGCACAACAAGGCAGCAGCATAACAAGGCAGCAGCACAACATGGTAGCAGCACAACATGACATCAACATGGTGGCAACACAACATGGTAGCAGCATAACAAGGCAGCAGCACAACAAGGCAGCAGCATAACAAGGCAGCAGCACAACATGGTAGCAGCACAACATGACATCAACATGGTGGCAACACAACATGGTAGCAGCATAACAAGGCAGCAGCACAACAAGGCAGCAGCATAACAAGGCAGCAGCACAACATGGTAGCAGCACAACATGACATCAACATGGTGGCAACACAACATGGTAGCAGCACAACAAGGCAGTAGCACAACAAGGCAGTAGCACAACATGGTAGCAACATGGTAGCAACACAACATGGTAGCAGCATAACAAGGCAGCAGCACAACATGGTAGCAGCACAACAAGGCAGCAGCACAACATGGTAGCAGCACAACATGACATCAACATGGTGGCAACACAACATGGTAGCAGCATAACAAGGCAGCAGCACAACAAGGCAGCAGCATAACAAGGTAGCAGCACAACATGACATCAACATGGTGGCAACACAACATGGTAGCAGCACAACAAGGCAGCAGCACAACATGGTAACAGCATAACAAGGCAGCAGCACAACATGGTAGCAGCACAACATGACATCAACATGGCAGCAGCACAACAAGGTAGCAGCACAACAAGGCAGCAGCACAACAAGGTAGCAGCATAACAAGGTAGCAGCACAACATGGCAGCAGCACAACATGACATCAACATGGCAGCAGCACACATGGTAGCAGCACAACAAGGCAGCAGCACAACATGACATCAACATGGCAGCAGCACAACAAGGTAGCAGCATAACAAGGCAGCAACACAACAAGGCAGCAACATGGCAGCAGCACAACATGGTAGCAGCACAACATGACATCAACATGGCAGCAGCACAACATGGTAGCAGCACAACAAGGCAGCAGCACAACAAGGTAGCAGCATAACAAGGTAGCAGCACAACATGGCAGCAGCACAACATGACATCAACATGGCAGCAGCACAACATGGTAGCAGCACAACAAGGCAGCAGCACAACAAGGTAGCAGCACAACAAGGCAGCAGCACAACAAGGCAGCAACACAGCAAGGTAGCAACACAACATGGTAGCAACACAGCATGACAGCAGCACAACATGACATCAACATGGTGGCAGCACAACAAGGCAGCAACACAGCAAGGCAGCAGCACAACATGACATCAACATGGTAGAAACACAACAAGGCAGCAGCACAACATGGTAGCAGCACAACAAGGCAGCAGCACAACAAGGCAGCAGCACAACAAGGTAGCAGCACAACATGGTAGCAACACAACATGACATCAACATGGTGGCAACACAACAAGGCAGCAGCACAACAAGGCAGCAGCACAACATGGTAGCAGCACAACAAGGCAGCAGCACAACAAGGTAGCAGCACAACAAGGCAGCAGCACAACAAGGCAGCAGCACAACAAGGTAGCAGCACAACATGGTAGAAACACAACATGACATCAACATGGTAGCAACACAGCAAGGTAGCAGCACAACATGACATCAACATGGTAGCAGCACAACAAGGTAGCAACACAACATGGTAGCAACACAGCATGACAGCAGCACAACATGACATCAACATGGTGGCAGCACAACAAGGCAGCAACACAGCAAGGCAGCAGCACAACATGACATCAACATGGTAGCAGCACAACAAGGTAGCAACACAACATGGTAGCAACACAGCATGACAGCAGCACAACATGACATCAACATGGTGGCAGCACAACAAGGTAGCAGCACAACAAGGCAGCAGCACAACAAGGCAGCAGCACAACATGGTAGCAACACAGCAAGGTAGCAGCACAACATGACATCAACATGGTAGCAGCACAACAAGGCAGCAGCACAACAAGGCAGCAGCACAACAAGGTAGCAGCACAACAAGGCAGCAGCACAACAAGGTAGCAGCACAACATGACATCAACATGGTAGCAGCACAACAAGGCAGCAGCACAACATGGTAGCAGCACAACATGGTAACAACACAACATGACATCAACATGGTAGCAACACAACATGACATCAACATGGTAGCAGCACAACATGGCAGCAACACAACAAGGCAGCAACACAACATGACATCAACATGTTGGCAACACAACAAGGCAGCAACACAACATGACATCAACATGTTGGCAACACAACATGACATCAACATGGTGGCAACACAACAAGGCAGCAACACAACATGACATCAACATGTTGGCAACACAACATGACATCAACATGGTGGCAACACAACAAGGCAGCAACACAACATGGTAGCAGCACAAAACAGGGTACAAACATTATTGGGCACAGACAACAGCACAAAGGGCAAGAAGGTCGAGACAGACATAAATCACGCAAAGCAGCCACAACTGTCAGTAAGAGTGTCCATGATTGAGTCTTTGAGTGAAGAGATTGATATAAAACTGTCCAGTTCAAGTGTTTGTTGCAACTCGTTCCAGTCGCTAGCTGCAGCGAACTGAAAAGACGAGTGACCCAGGGATGTGTGTACTTTAGGGACCTTTAACAGAATGTGACTGGCAGAACGGGTGGAGGATGAGGGCTGTAGTAGATCTCTCAGATAGGGAAGGAGTGAGGCCTAGAGGGTTTTATAAATAAGCATCAACCAGTGGGTCTTGCAACAGGTATACAGAGATGACCAGTTTACAGAAGAGTATAGAGTGCAGTGATGTGTCCTATAAGGAGCATTGGTGGCAAATCTGATGGCCGAATGGTAAAGAACATCTAGCCGCTCGAGAGCACCATTACCTGCCGATCTATAAATTATGTCTCCGTAATCTAGCATGGGTAGGATGGTCATCTGAATTAGGGTTAAAAATGTTTTAACCGGTACTGGTTACCTTCAGACGAGTCCTGTGACACTTGTGTCACCACTATGGTCGTATTCATGAGAATCTCCCCTTTCCATAGAGTGGTCATAATAGTTTGTAGCCAAAACGGTTCGAACGCTACAGAGGTTTTTGTGAGAAGACTGATTTTCAGAATGTCTCATGGTCTGACAAACACCTTTCACCGCAGATGTGGAAGTGCGATATTGGTGGATGCAGTGGATTGAGACACATCCGATGCACAAAAACAGATATCTCTAGTTTAAGAAGGGTTTTTACTTGGCGGTGTGGGAGACAAGAACTGTTCGTCTGTCTTGGAGACGTTGCAGACTGTTTGATGTTTCAAGGTGTTGAGAAAGTGAAATGTTTTTGAGCGTAGTATTGATTCAAGCTTTAATTCAAATGCCTGTCTCGACTCATAAACAGAATTTTAACTTGTGGTTCCTCACTTGTCAGCCGTGTGCAACTCACTGACAAACTGAATTTAAATACAAATATTGATTAACCAGTATTTTGTTCCAGTGCTACTCCCAGACAGCTCCTCAGAAGTTGTGTTGCTTGTGAATTAATCTTGTAGCGCTTCACAACCCCCATAACATTTTCTCGTCTTTTGGTGTCCTGTGACCAACTACTGTAAAAAAAATCAATTGTTAAAAATCAACCCACCTCACAAGAATAGACAGTTCCCGGTAAGGTGAGTCCACTTGCATGCACCAATTCCCTCCATGTTTAGATTCTCACATTTGAGCTTCTCAAAATAATATCCAACAGTTGCCCATGGACACAGAAAGAACGTTTCCCTAATTGATAGGAGCTAATAGTTAGCAATTAGTGACTGGTGCCTGGAGGCAAGGTTTGACTGTCCACAGGGAACTGGGGACTGGGGATTGGGTTGGGGACTGGGTTGACGGGTGCCTGAAAGCAAGGTTAGACTGTCCACAGAAAGGTCTGGTGTGTGTTTGTCCCCACAACAATAGTAAACAACAAAAATGTCACTAACTGGGGACATTTTGTTAGTCCCCACAAGGTAAAATGCTATTTCTAGGAGGTTTAGGGTTGAAGTTAGAATTAGTGTTAGGGTTAGAATTAGGTTTAGGGTTAGGAGCTAGGGTTAGTTTTAGGGTAAGGGTTAGGTTTAGGGGTTAGGGAAAATAGTATTTTGAATGGGACTGAATTGTGTGTCCCTACAAGGTTAGTTGTACAATACTGTGTGTGTGTGTGTGTGTGTGTGTGTGTGTGTGTGTGTGTGTGTGTGTGTGTGTGTGTGTGTGCAAGCTAGAGGAGGCCATTTTGCATTCCTCTTGCATCCAACACAGTCGAGCCTCCTCCCACTACCCACAGAGAATACCAATTGGACCTGCGGCTAATCACGACAAGCACAGAAAAACTTATAGCTCAAGTTGTTTATTTTTGCTCTTACAATCTCAAGGTTATTTCTAATCTTATACATTGAGAGAAAGCAATGCAGGCTTTACAGATGACTCTGTTTCACAGACTTACTGGAACAAAGAAGTCACTTACAGCTGGCCATTTGACTTAAGTAACGGAATAACTGGTGCTAGTGTGTGTGTGTGTGTGTGTGTGTGTGTGTGTGTGTGTGTGTGTGTGTGTGTGTGTGTGTGTGTGTGTGTGTGTGCCCTCACTGAGCCAGGATGGGGTGGTTATGCATCAGGTGCAAGCCTCTAGTCTCTCCTTACCTTAATAACGTAGAGGTGAAAATGAACTAGAAATCAAGTAGACATTGGTGTTGTGTACCAGATTTTAAAGCTCGGTGCGTGTTGGAGGCACTAGTGATGTGTGACTGTGGGGTTTGTTTTCCATCGATTTACGATTCGCACCGTACTATTTCTCCGCCTCCCTGCAGTCTTTCTTAATCCCCCCCATCACGGCTCAGGAATTTATGGGCTCCCGTTCTTTCTATCTCCCTACTTCTCTCTCTCTCTCCACTTCTTCCCCTCCCGTGATGCTGACGAGAGGCCCTTATTGGCCAGTTGTTAGAAAAGGCATGTTTTGTCTGGGCCTGCCTGCCTGTCTGGCTGGATAGGTAATCAGCTGCCACCTAGTGAGTGGCAGGAGCAGCCATCTTTACCTCCTTCTACCGCCTCATTCAGTCAATCGCTTCATCAGTGATGAGCCATAACTCACTCATCCCCTCATCAGAGCCTTTTGTCAAATCTAGTGGCTGATCATTGGGTCCGTCTCTCCATGCATCTTCCAATCAATTGGACCATTCATATGATTACCATTCTGGTATCACGTAGTGGCAATTCCCATAGTTCTCGGATATAATGGGGTATAATCCAGATTCCTCTGTTTCACAGACTTTCTGGACCAATGATCCGTTAGGGCAAAGAAGTCACATAGAGGATTTTGTCTTAAGCCTTGTAACGGAATGAGTGGAAGGGAGAGGGACAGAAAATAAAAGAGAGAAAGAATTAAAAAACGATAGAGAACAGTAGTTACAGAGGAGCTGACCTCTGTCTATATCAGGGCGATATAACAGATGGATTAATAGCACCTAAACTGTGGCGCAGGCACACGTACATTTGGGAGGAGGGGAGGTGGAGAGAAGGGTAACTACTCCCCCCCGACCCCCCTCGCCCTCCACCTACAGTACAAGTTCCAGTCCATTCTGAGACGGAGACCCTAAGGGATTGTAGCTTCAAGGAGTGGAGCCTAGCTGCTGACTTGGCTCCAGGGTAGATGGCACTGAGATTGAAATCCCTTTGCATCAGCTTTAAGTATTTAGGTATTTTATTAGGATCCCCATTAGCTGTTGCAAAAGCAGCAGCTACTCTTCCTGGGGTCCACACAGAACATGACATAATACCGAACATTAATAGACAAGAACAGCTCAAGAACAGAACTATGTACATGTTATAAAGACACACGTAGCCTACATATCAATGCACATACAAACTATCTAGGTCAAATAGGGGAGAGGCGTTGTGCTGTGAGGTGTTGCTTTATCTGTTTCTTTTAAACCAGATTTGCTGTTTATTTAGGCAATATGAGATGGAACTAAGTTCCATGCAATACTGGCTCTATATAATACAGTACACTTTTTGAATTTGTTCTTGATTTGGGGACTATGAAAAGACCCCTGGTGGCATGTCTGGTAGGGTAAGTGTGTGTGTGTGTGTCAGAGCAGTATGTAAGTTGACTATGCAGTCAGTGATGCAGTCAGTCTCTCCTCAACTCTTAGTAAAAGAGACTGGCATGCATAGTATTAATATCAGCCCTCTGATTACAATTGGCTCATTCATCCCACCTCCTCTCCCATGTAACTATTCCTCAGGTCGTTGCTGTGAATGAGAAGGTGTTCTCAGTCAATTTACCTGGTAAAATAAGGGTTAAATAAATAAAACAATTTGGAGTATGGTGTCAAAAAAGCAGAGCATCTCTTTATTGCGGACAGATCTCTCCCCATCTTTACAACCATTTGATCTATATGTTTTAACCATACCAAGTAACTAGGCAAGTCAGTTAAGAACAAATTCTTCTTTACAATGACGGCCTAGGAACAGTGGGTCAACTGCCTTGTTCAGGGGCAGAACGACTGATCTTTACCTAGGTTTTGGCCTTTCTAGGGAGTTTTTCCTAGCCACCGTGCTTCTACACCTGCTATGCTTGCTGTTTGGGGTTTTAGGCTGGGTTTCTGTACAGCACTTTCAGATATCAGCTGATGTAAGAAGGGCAATATAAATCAATTTGATTTGATTTGATTTACCTTCATGGTAGTCCTCGTTGAGGAAGATGTAAGTTCCTCTCAAGTTCCTGGCTCTTTCCAGAACAGCTACCTTGTCCTTGAACCTCAGGAACTTGACCATTATCAGCCTGGGTCTGTCACCTGGGCTGGTGATGGGTTTACCAGTACTGTGGGCGCGCTCCACCTCAATCTTCCTCTGGTCCATCTTCAATTTCTCAGGTATCATTTCCCTCACTTTGTCCTCAGACTCGGTCCAGGTCTCATGTGGAGATTCTGCAATTCCGTCCACATCCATGTTGTTCTGCCTTGATTGTCCCTTTAGCCTATTAACAGCCTATATTTGTTCAATTCTAAATCATTGTATTTTGTAACATCAAATGAAGTCCTACATACAGTCCAGTGTCATTCTCTTAGCCCTATAGGCATTTAATAGAATCCATTATGAGTGATTTAGATGCTACATCTATCCTCAGTAAAAAGTGATAGCCTCTTACTGTATGTCCATGCTACACTCTAGCATTGTGCTAACATCTTGTGCCCCAGGTACACTACAAAAGTATGTGGACACCTGCTCGTCGAACGTCTCATAAAAAAATCATGGGCATTAATGCGGAGTCCCCCCCCTTGCTACTAGAACAGCCTCCACTCTTCTGGGAAGGCTTTCCACTAGATGTTGGAACATTACTGCGGGGACTTGCTTCCATTCAGCCACAAGAGCATTAGTGAGGTTGGGCACTGATGATGGGCGATTAGGCCTGGCTCGCAGTCGGCATTCCAATTCATCCAAAAGGTGTTCGATGGGGTTGAGGTCAGGGCTCTGTGCAGGCCAGTCAAGTTCATCCACACCGATCTCGACAAACCATTTCTGTGTGAATCTCGCATTGTGCAAAGGAGCATTGTCATGCTGAAACAGGAAAGGGCTTTCCTCAAACTGTTACCACAAAATCGTCTAAAATATCATTGTATGCTGTAGTGTTAAGATTTCCCTTCACTGGAATTAAGAGGCCTAGCCCGAACCATGAATAACAGCCATTATTCTTCCTTCACCAAACGTTACAGTTGGCATTATGCATTCGGGCAGGTAGCATCTGCCAAACCCAGATTTGTCAATCGGACTGCCAGATGGTGAATCGTGATTCATCACTCCACATAACGCATTTCTACTGCTCCAGAGTCCAATGGGGGCGAGCTTTACACCACTCTAGCCGACACTTGGCATTGGAGCTCTTCAGTAAGGCCATTATACCGTCAATGTGTGTCTATGGAGATTGCATGGCTGTGTGCTCGATTTTATACACTTGGCAGCAACGAGTGTGGCTAAAATAGCTGAATCCACTAATTTGAAGGGGTGTCCACATACTTTTGTATCTATAGCATATGTGTTGAATGTGAAGCCTGCTGTTTTTGTTGGCCGACGTTAGTGGTGGGCTGACAGGCTATGGAAGGAGGAGTGTGTGTGTTACAGTATTCCATCCTCACCCACTGCTGGGGGTGTGTGATAGAGAGGTGTGTGTGTGTGTGTGTGTGTGTGTGTGTGTGTGTGTGTGTGTGTGTGTGTGTGTGTGTGTGTGTGTGTGTGTGTGTGTGTGTGTGTGTGTGTTAGAGGGGTGTGCATAAGCCTGCATGCCGGTGTGTGTGTGCATTTGTGTGCCTGTGTGCGTGTGCGTGTGTGTGTGTGTGTGTGTGTGTGTGTGTGTGTGTGTGTTATTGTCCTTAGGCATATCATTATAACCGCTGTCAAAGTGATATTGTAATTATAGCGCTACAATTGTTATTATTAATCAACAATGAAATCACAGTTTTATATAATTAAAATGACAAACACAAGCACAGGACAAGAGTGCTTTCAAACCCTTAGGATGAATATACGTACAGCTATGGCATTGACTCGAACAGTAATACTTTTACACATTCACAATTCAAACAAAAATCAATTTTCCGTTTCAAAAGCCACATAACTGCACTGGATAAATGCATTGTTTCTTCTGAAAACAAAGCGCTGTATTGCCACCGCATTCAGATCAGCCTCTGCAGACCAAGGACTGAGTCTTAGAATTGTGCCAGTAACCAAGCCTTGGAGCTAGGAAGGAAGGAAGGAAGGAAGGAAGGAAGGAAGGAAGGAAGGAAGGAAGGAAGGAAGGAAGGAAGGAAGGAAGGAAGGAAGGAAGGAAGGAAGGAAGGAAGGAAGGAAGGAAGGAAGGAAGGGCTGCTCTCCTTTCGAAGGAGCCACAGGTTTCTATTCAAAGCCCTGACGCTCTGCATACGCTAGAAGGATTTAGATGTGCTTTTAATGGGCTGAGATGAAGATGTGAATTCCCAACCACTGTCTTCATTTCCAGGTCTGCCACGAGGGGGGAACAGATTGCATTGCTGTGAAATTGCATTAGCGCAGCCAGTTCTGTTCTGTTTTGTAAACACACACAGCGATTGTTTTTGGAGGAATTAAGTGCAGCATGCGTACTTGTGTGTGTGTGTGTGTGTGTGTTTGTGTGTGTGTTTGTGTGTCTGTGTGTTTGTTTACTCATCCGTGCACACAAACGTCTTGTCATGATTGTCTGCATGTGTAGGCCTAGCTAAGTTAACCTGAAAGGGCTATATTCCCCATGTGATGCGCCGCATTAAGCCACAGAGAGGATGTGAGATCAACTATGGCCCAGATTTGTGTTTTTAATCCTAAGGCGTCGAGGCTGTTTGTTACATATGCTACTGAAACTGGTCAGTCACAGGGGTACGATGCTACTGAAACTGGTCAGTCACAGGGGTACGATGCTACTGAAACTGGTCAGTCACAGGGGTACGATGCTACTGAAACTGGTCAGTCACAGGGGTACGATGCTACTGAAACTGGTCAGTCACAGGGGTACGATGCTACTGAAACTGGTCAGTCACAGGGGTACGATGCTACTGAAACTGGTCAGTCACAGGGGTACGATGCTACTGAAACTGGTCAGTCACAGGGGTACGATGCTACTGAAACTGGTCAGTCACAGGGGTACGATGCTACTGAAACTGGTCAGTCACAGGGGTACGATGCTACTGAAACTGGTCAGTCACAGGGGTACGATGCTACTGAAACTGGTCAGTCACAGGGGTACGATGCTACTGAAACTGGTCAGTCACAGGGGTACGATGCAACTGAAACTGGTCAGTCACAGGGGTACGATGCTACTGAAACTGGTCAGTCACAGGGGTACGATGCTACTGAAACTGGTCAGTCACAGGGGTACGATGCTACTGAAACTGGTCAGTCACAGGGGTACGATGCTAGCAAACTTACCCCGCCGTCTGCCTTATTCTCCACAGCTAGAGACAGATTATGCCCAAGGAGCTAAATATGGGATTCAGACTAGCAAATCAGAGAATTCTGCCGACAAGGAATTATACTAGAGATTTGGGTATAAGATAGCTCACAGGCTTAAGACATTATCATATTGACTAATCAAGCTGGGAATACATAGTTATTCTGACAACATGTCTGGCTTGGAGGTATGCCTTAGTTCTAATTCAATGGGTACTGCATCAAGTTAGGATGCCTAATTACTCAGTGGATTAAAAACCAAGTGAAATAGCTGCATAATATATTCTATACAATTCTACTGGCAGAGATAAACTATCTCTACCTCAAATGTAACCACACGTCCTTACAAAAATAGTATGGTTTTGTCCCATCACAATTGTGAAAGCTGAAGAGAGGTGGAAAAATGTGTTTGGTCAGTAAAGATGAATGTGTGCTTGCGTGTGAGTGTGTGTTTCTGAATAGAGGAAGTCTTTTGTTTAGAAGCTGACTCACACTAGTTCAAAGTCTGAATTCTAGCCTTTTAGGTTATTCTGGGAGGTTGATCTGGGAGGTTGATCTGGGAGGTTGATCTGGGAGGTTGATCTGGGAGGTTGATCTGGGAGGTTGATCTGAGAGGTTGATCTGAGAGGTTGATCTGAGAGGTTGATCTGGGAGGTTGATCTGGGAGGTTGATCTGGGAGGTTGATCTGGGAGGTTGATCTGAGAGGTTGATCTGAGAGGTTGATCTGAGAGGTTGATCTGAGAAGTTGATCTGAGAGGTTGATCTGAGAGGTTGATCTGAGAGGTTGATCTGAGAGGTTGATCTGGGAGGTTGATCTGGGAGGTTGATCTGAGAGGTTGATCTGGGAGGTTGATCTGAGAGGTTGATCTGAGAGGTTGATCTGAGAGGTTGATCTGAGAGGTTGATCTGGGAGGTTGATCTGGGAGGTTGATCTGAGAGGTTGATCTGGGAGGTTGATCTGAGAGGTTGATCTGAGAGGTTGATCTGAGAGGTTGATCTGAGAGGTTGATCTGGGAGAGGGACTCCAAACATCAGAATGTCTTACATGACGACAGACAACACAAAACCTAAAAAACTTTTGACAGCATTGATTACTCCCTGTGCTCAATCTGAGCATTCTGTTTAGCCCTCTGCATGAAAATATGGTCCATAATTCCTATCATTCCTAGGAATCCAAAGTGAGAAAGTGTCAGAGAGAGATGGGAGAGAGTGTGTGTGTGTGTGTGCATGTTTTTGTGTGCGTCTGCACGTGACTGTCAGTATGCATGTGTGTGTGTGTGTCGGACAGTTTGTTAATTAAACACTGCCTCTAGCATTGTCTCTCTCAACTAATTACTCATTAATCTGGAAGAAGAACAATTACCCCCCCCCCCCCCCCCCCCACACACACACACATACACACACACACTCTTTAGCCAGGCAGGAATCCAGGATTTTTTACACAAAGAGTCCCATCTGCTGTTCAAATAGACCAATTTAGGAAACTCTTCCCATCCAGAATCAGCCAACCGGCTATTGTAAATGTGACCGATTAAGACTTTTACGATAGTTTGTTGTTTTTCCCCCAGCAAAGAAAAAAATCATTGTTTTCCTTCTCTACAAGGGTGTGATAGTAAAATATTTCCGGTGTTGTTTGGCAGGCAGACGAGTGGCTTGGCACTGTGATTAACTAATGCAGGCATTGGACGCACTCTGTTCTGTTAATCAATGGTTGGAGACCAGACTGACCAGCTGCCTGCGTTCGATTGGGGGTCTGCCTTCGGTAATGACAGGAGCGGCGTAGTCAGTAATGACACGCGTGTGGGTAACGTTGATGAACGTGCCAGACCTGGCGAGCTGAATGGCCAGAGGACAAGAAAGGAGACTGGGGTATCATTAACATCTGTAATGATTTAACTGTTGGACCCTAGACTGCTCTCTCCCACTTTACTCTCTCTCTCTCTCTATCCATCCCATCTCTCTCTTCTTTCCCCCTCCCCGTCCTGCTTTCCTTTAGTTGGATCAATGGATTCCTTCTTGCTGCTCTGCGTATTGAAAGGCTCATTGCTTTCAGGGTAATGAGAGACTGGTCATATGAGCTTATTGCTCCATGGGCTCACTAGGACCAGAACGATACATAGATTGGTCAATTGATGCTAGACCTATAGTATATTAATTCTTACACTCATGGTGTCATGTTTCATCTTTACATTAGGTTGGTTGGTAATGCTGCCTTTTACAATTATGTGGGCTGAGCAGTTCATGCTTATTTAAGGACGTTATGGTTCATAAGGGAATGCTCATGTTATTAAGAAAATCCTGTTTTCCTGCTACCTCAGCACAGTAAAAAAAATTCTGATTAGTTCCTGCTATATATCTGAGCGGTAGTGCTTAGCAATTATCCAAAAATGTCAGTTCAATTGTTTGAATTCCATTTATATATGTTAGCTCAACGCAACGTTTCTCTAGAGAGAAATCCTATCCAGCATGAACTGTGGGACGTTGCAGAAAGGTGCAGGTTCAACAGACCAATATTCATCATAGTAAAGCAATAAGAAAAATGGTCAATAATTACTATGATCAGAATCCATTGTGCCTACAGCTGCCTGATCTCATTGGTTCACGCCTGTGGGCGTGGCAGAGAGGAGAGGAAGGGAAGGACAGACGTTCACAGAACGCGGCGCGAACAAGAGAGCAGTTTCTTGGGTTTCTCTACCCAACCCAGAATACATACTGTATAATTGATTGATAGTTGTTATTCAGCAGTCTTAAAAGTATGCATTATCTACTTTGAAGATCTACTGAAATTGTGATTGTGTAAGGCAGAAGGCAGTTAGCCAGCTAGACTACTAGCATAAAGGATGATTCTGGGTGCACAGATATACATAACTGGCTGGCTGCTACTGCCTGAACAGAGATTGTGATGATGACGTGGAATTTAATAAGGCATCAAATAAATAAATCACCAAAATATTTTATTTAAGTAAAATAATGTGAATAAATGATACTTAGAGCCTAATAAGTGATATTGATGGGCAGTCATTAACATAAATTGTTTTATTCTGTGATGTTACAGCATTTAACCCCCCATTCAATTCTATAGTATACAGTTATATAGTTGCCATGGTGCCCTAGTAGCAGCCTAAGCACATGTTTAGTAATTTTTGTAGGTGTTTTTAATTGTTGATTTTTAATAATATCTTTTGTTTTTGCGAACATTGCGTGTTCATTGCATATACATGTATCTGCTGTTTTTGACCCACAGATTTGCAGATTGCCTGACATGTTAACACATTTTGGCTTGGCTAACTAGCTAGCTAACTGGCTAAATATTTGTGCATCTGGACAAAGATCCAGCTTTTTTGTTTCACCTGGTTGCCAATTACTGAGAATATCATTTGAGGAGTCACCTGAAGCGGTATTATTATTATTATTATGTATTTATTGTAATAAAAAATTTAAAACTGTGATTATTTGTCAAAAATAAATAAATAAAACGAACCGACTTCAAAAAGCAGCACTACTGAGCAGATGGTTTGAGCTACAGCTCGCTCTCTCTCCTCAGACAATCTCCCAGTGCCCTTCGAGTTTACATCTCAGCTGTCCCCCCTAAAAGACCTTCACAAATTCAGCTCATCGCAGGTTTAAACTGTCACAAAATGGGGGCTGGTGCCTGTCACTCATGCACACACACTATCACACAACACAGACCCACACTGTCACCCTCTCATACACACACTATCACACAACACACACCCATATTGTCACCCTCTCATACACACAACACACACCCATACTGTCACCCTCTCATACACACAACACACACACATACTGTCACCCTCTCATACACACAACACACACCCGTACTGTCACCCTCTCATACACACAACACATACCCTTACTGTCACGCTCTCATACACACAACACACACCCAAACTGTCACCCTCTCATACACACAACACACACCCTTACTGTCACCCTCTCATACACACAACACACACCCATACTGTCACCCTCTCATATACACACCACACACCCTTACTGTCACCCTCTCACAATCAGCCAGTGTAAGAAAATAGAGCCATACAGTACAGCTAGTAGATTGTTCTTCTAGCAGACTGAGGCACAGTAAGGTTGGAGAGTGACAGGTGTGCTATGTTTAGGTGTGGATCAATACGGCAGGGTGATGTGGCATTGACAGGATAACTGTTAGATACGAAGGCCTAGCTGAGCAGCCCAATGTGAAGGAACAGACACAGCGGCGGGGGAACGTTTTCCCCTTTGAAGGTGTTAGAAATAGTGAAGTGTATTCCCCAGTCTATCCCCCCCCCCCATATTTCTCAAGAGATCATCTCACTGTAACACTAGTGGGGATTGAGGTGCTATGATATGTAACTGTCTGAATGATTTTTTTTCTCCCTCTTCTGGCCCTGAGATGGTAGGTCACGTGGTCAAGGGAAAGGTTTGGGAATACATTTTGGAACGTGAAGGGTAACCGAATAGTTTGTTGAACCAAGTGATTATATTACACAGCTTAGTTCACTTCGACTTGTTTCATAGCGATCACTCAGCAATGTGCAGGTGCATGCTTTGGCACTGCAAGCGTACATAGGCAGTGGGATCCTATCTGATGACAGAGCCAGTAGTCTGACAGAGCGCAGAATGGCCGCCACTGATGCTAAAGTAGGGCTATCAGAGATTCACTGAGGTTCTTTCCTCTCTCCATCCGTGACAGGCAGAACACCACGGACTGCTGCATTGACCCATCACCCACACAGACAGGCCAATCAGGCTGCCAAGAGGACCTAGAGGAACTATGGCAGCCATTTTAGGATGCACAAAAGAGGGAGGCTCTGGGTAGAAGTCTATAGTCTACCAACGTTACCTCCGTGTCAAATGCTGAGTAAACATTAAAATCTAGACATGTTGATCAAAATATCTCTCTATTAGCCACACAACGTGATAAATCAAACACTAATGCATGTTTTGTTTGAGCAACCCAGTGACGATCATGAATTGAATCATCTTTAATTACACAAACCAACTTCAGAGCTGAGTCCTTAACGGGCCTGTTTTCTGTCTCTCTGATCTTGTTTTCCTCCGAAGACTTTCCAGAGATATGATGGCCCCTAGTTAACTTATAGTCTGAGACACTAGGGCTCAGTCTGTATCCTCGTATAACTAGGACCCATCAGCTTTTTTGTAGCCAGAGTGCATAGTCAGGAAAATAACCTTCCATCCATGTTCTCCATTGTGCGCTTGTTGATTTTGTCTATCCCCACCAGACATAACATGACACGCAGGTTAAAATATCAAAAAGAACTCTGAACCAACTAAACTCAGCAAAAAAAGAAACGTCCTCTCACTGTCAACTGCGTTTATTTTCAGCAAACTTAACATGTGTAAATATTTGTATGGACATAAACTCAACAAGTTGCACAGACATGTGACTAACAGATATGGAATAATGTGTCACTGAACAAAGGGGGGGGTCAAAATCAAAAGTAACAGTCAGTATCTGGTGTGGCCACCAGCTGCATTATGTACTGCAGTGCATCTCCTCCTCATGGACTGCACCAGATTAGCCATTTCTTGCTGTGAGATGTTACCCCACACTTCTACCAAGGCACCTGCAAGTTCCCAAAAATGTCTTGGGGGAATGGCCCTAGCCCTCACCCTCCGATCCAACAGGTCCCAGACGTGCTCAATGGGATTGAGATCCGGGCTCTTCGCTGGCCATGGCAGAACACTGATATTCCTGTCTTGCAGGAAATCACGCACAGAACGAGCAGTATGTCTGGTGGCATTGTCATGCTGGAGGGTCATGTCAGGATGAGCCTGCAGGAAGGGTATCAAATGAGGGAGTAGGATGTCTTCTCTGTAACGCACAGCGTTGACATTGCCTGCAATGACAACAAGCTCAGTCCGATGATGCTGTGACAAACCACCCCAGACCATGACGGACCCTCCACCTCCAAATCGATCCCGCTCCATAGTACAGGCCTCAGTGTAACGCTCATTCCTTCGACGATAAACGCGAATCCGACCATCACCCCTGGTGAGACTAAACCGCGGCTCGTCAGTGAAGAGCACTTTTTGCCAGTCCTGTCTGGTCCAGCGACGGTGGGTTTGCCCATAGGCGACGTTGTTGCCGGTGATGTCTGGTGAGGACCTGCCTTACAACAGGCCTACAAGCCCTCAGTCCAGCCTCTCCCAGCCTATTGCGAACAGTCTGAGCACTGATGGAGGGATTGTGCGTTCCTGGTGTAACTCGGGCAGTTGTTGTTGCCATCCTGTACCTGTCCCGCAGGTGTGATGTTTGGATCTTCCAATACTGTGCAGGGGTTGTTACACGTGGTCTGCCACTGCGAGGGCGATCAGCTGTCCATCCTGTCTCCCTGTAGCGCTGTCTTAGGTATCTTACAGTACGGACATTGCAGTTTATTGCCCTGGCCAGATCTGCTTTCCTCATGCCTCCTTGCAGCATGCCTAAATCACGTTCACGCAGATGAGCAGGGACCCTGGGCATCTTTTTTTTGTGTTTTTCAGAGTCAGTAGAAAGGCCTCTTTAGTGTTCTAAGTTTTCACTGTGACCTTAATGCAACTTTTCAGGGAAGTCAGCAACCAATACACGCAGTCAGTCAGGAAAGCAAAGGCTAGCTTTTTCAAACAGAAATTTGCATCATTTAGCTGTACCTCCAAAAGGTTTTGTGACACTGTAAAGTCCATGGAGAATAAGAGCACCTCCTCCAAGCTGCACACTGCACTGAGGCTAGGAAACACTGTTACCACTGATAAATCCACAATAATCGAGAATTTTAATAAGCATTTCTCTACGGCTGGCCATGCTTTCCACCTGGCTACCCCTAGCCCGGCCAACAGCTCCGCACACCCCAGCTACTTGCTCAAGCCTCCCCAGCTTCTCCTTCACCCAAATCCAGATAGCAGAATAGCAGAAAGAGAGCTGCAAAACCTGTACCCATACAAATCAGCTGGGCTAGACAATCTGGACCCTCTCTTTCTAAAATGATCTGCCACCATTGTTGCAACCCCTATTACCAGGCTGTTCAACTTCTCTTTCGTGTCCTCCAAGATCCCTAAAGATTGGAAAGCTGCCGTGGTCATCCCCCTCTTCAAAGGGGGTGACACTCTAGACCCAAACTGTTATAGACCTATATTCATCCTACCCTGCCTTTCTAAAGTCCTCGAAAGCAAGTTAATAAACAGATCACTGACCATTTCGAATCCCACCGTACCTTCTCCGCTGTGCTATCTGGTTTCCGAGCTGGTCACGGATGCACCTCAGCCACGCTCAAGGTAATAAATTATATCATAACCGCCATCGATAAAAGACAGTACTGTGCAGCCGTCTTCATCAACCTGGCCAAGGCTTTCGACTCTGTCAATCACCGTATTCTTATCGGCAGACTCAACAGCCTTGGTTTCTCTAATGACTGCCTCGCCTGGTTCACCAACTACTTCTCAGATAGAGGTCAGTGTGTCAAATCGGAGGGCCTGTTGTCCGGGAACTCTGGCAGTCTCTGGGGTTACCACAGGGTTCAATTCTCTGTGCTGCCTCTATTCTCTTTATATGTCAACAATGTCGCTCTTGCTGCGGGTGATTCCCTGATCCACCTCTACGCAGACGACACCATTCTGTATACATCTGGCCCTTCTTTGGACACTGTGTTAACAAACCTCCAAACGAGCTTCAATGCCATACAACACTCCTTCCGTGGCCTCCAACTGCTCTTAAATGCTTGAAAAACTAAATGCATGCTTTTCAACCAATCGCTGCCCGCACCCGCCCGCCCACCCGACTAGCATCACTACTCTGGACGGTTCTGACTTAGAATATGTGGACAACTACAAACACCTAGGTGTCTGGCTAGACTGTAAACTCTCCTTCCACACTCATTAAACATCTCCAATCTAAAATTAAATCTAGAATCGGCTTCCTATTTCGCAACAAAGCCTCCTTCACTCATGCTGCCTAACATACCTTCGTAAAACTGACTATCCTACCGACCCTTGACTTCGGCGATGTCATTTACAAAATAGCCTCCAACACTCCACTCAGCAAATTGGATGCAGTCTATCACAGCGCCATCCGTTTCTTCACCAAAGCCCCATATACTACCCACCACTGCGACCTGTATGCTCTCGTCCACTGGCCCTCGCTACTTATTCGTCACCAGACCCATTGGCTCCAGGTCATCTATAAGTCTTTGCTAGGTAAAGCTCTGCCTTATCTCAGCTCACTGGTCACCATAAAAACACCCACCCGTAGCACGCACCCCAGCAGGTATATCTCACTGGTCATCCCCAAAGCCAACACCTACTTTTGGCCGCCTTTCCTTCCAGTTCTCTGCTGCCAATGACTGGAACGAATAGCAAAAATCGCTGAAGTTGGAGTCTTATATCTCCCTCACTAAGTTTAAACATCAGCTATCTGAGAAGCTAACCGATCGCTGCAGCTGAACAAAGCCCATCTGTAAATAGCCCATCCAATGGGCTATCTACCTACCTCATCCCCATATTGTTTTTATTTACTTTTTTGCTCTTTTGCACACCAGTATTTCTACTTGCACATCATCATCTGCACATCTATCACTCCAGTGTTAAATTGTAATTACTTCGCTACTATGGCCTATTTATTGCCTACCTCCTCACGCCATTTGCACACACGGTATATAGACTTTTTTTTCTATTGTGTTATTGACTGTACGTTTGTTTATTCCATGTGTAACTCTGTATTGTTGTTTGTGTCACACTGCTTTGCTTAATCTTGGCCAGGTCACAGTTGTAAATGAGAACTTGTTCTCAACTAGCCTACCTGGTGAAAATGTAAATAAAACTTGTCGACCGTCTGTAAGCCTTTATTGTCTTAACGACCGTTCCACAAGTGCATGTTCATTAATTGTTTATGGTTCATTGAACAATCATGGGAAACAGTGTTTAAACCCTTTACAATGAAGACCTGTGAAGTTATTTGGATTTTTACGAATTATCTTTGAAAGACAGGGTTCTGAAAAAGGCACGTTTCTTTTTTTGCTGAGTTTATATTCATTTGGGGACATTTAGCTAGCTTACCTGAAATGCATTTGGTCCTTTTTTATGTTGCCATGTTGAGTCATACAAAATCGTGGATTCTCTATTCCGACAATTAATCTACATATAAAAGGGGAAACCTATATAGTTAGTTGTCCCCCACTGATTGGTCTAAGGCAGGAGCTGTAGTAATTAACTGAACTTTGTGAGTTACACGAGAGAGGAAGAGGGGATGCGAGAGGGATAACTGGGCCAAAACTATGTCTTCTCCAGCAGGTGCCTCCAGCAGGTGCCGACGACTACATGTTTACTGTTGCCTTATTTTAGTTTGTTTTCTTTGATTAATTAATCTCTCCTTGTTCATCTTTCAATCACCCACGTAGGTTAGTATGCTTGTGAAAACCAATGAGTGAGAGGCAGTGCGTCTGGCATCTCAAATAAAACCAACTTCTATTGTGGCGCTGAGCTTAAATGATTAAATAACATATATGTGTACATGCCGGTCTGGTCAGGGTGTATCATCAGTCTCCTATTTTCTACCTGATGATTGTTCTCTCAGTAAAAATTGATCAAGAAACTATCTTCTCCAGCAGCCATCGAGTCCCTCTGTAATTTACACACCAGCTGTTTGCCCAGACCGGCTCCATTACAATGTACGGCGTGAGAGCAGGAGACACAATGTCCCCCCGACTCGCAAGTGCGCAAGTTCCCCCAATCACAAATCTTCTAGTAGTTTTTCTATCACACTGCTTTCTTTTCTTCTCCCTCCCTTTCTCTTGTAATTGTACCCCTGGCTTTTTCTCCTTCTCTCACTGTCCTGGTTAAATTAGGATTTTAGTGTCTTGTTGCTCTCTCCCTCGCCACTCTACTGGCCATGTGATTATTGTTAAAAAAACGGAACTGCTGCTGAAGCTCGTTTTTTGGGGGATGGCGTAGCAAGGCCCCGGCCAAACATGGTCAACTCGACCTGGCTTCAAATGTACTTTTTCACAGGAAATTTAACCTGTCTGGCACCGGCGTTCCGCTAGCGGAACTCCTCCCACATTCCACTGAAAAGGCAGAGCACGAAATTCAAAAGATATTTTTTAGAAATATTTAACTTTCACACATTAACAAGTCCAATACAGCAAATGAAAGATACACATCTTGTGAATCCAGTCAACATGTCCGATTTTTTATATTTATGTTAGCTCACCACCAAATACAAAAAAGGACAGACATTTTTCACAGCACAGGTAGCATGCACAAAGCCAACCTAACTAACCAAGAACCAACCAAACTAACCAAGAAACAACTTCATCAGATGACAGTCTTATAACATGTTATACAATAAATCTATGTTTTGTTCGAAAAATGTGCATATTTGAGGTATAAATCAGTTTTACATTGCAGCTACCATCACAGCTACCGTCAGAAATAGAACCGAAGCAGCCAGAGTAATTACAGACACCAACGTCAAATACCTAAATACTCATCATAAAACATTTCTGAAAAATCGATGGTGTACAGCAAATGAAAGACAAACATCTTGTGAATCCAGCCAATATTTCCGATTTTTTAAGTGTTTTACAGCGAAAACACAATATAGCATTATATTAGCTTACTACAATAGCCTACCACACTACCGCATTCATTCATCAAGGCACGTTAGCGATAGCAATAGGCACATTAGCGATAGGGAATAAACCAGCAAAAGATATTAATTTTCACTAACCTTCATAAATCTTCATCAGATGACAGTCCTATAACATCAGGTTATACATACACTTATGTTTTGTTCGAAAATGTGCATATCTAGAGCTGAAATCAGTGGTTATACATTGTGCTAACGTAGCATATTTTTCCCAGAATGTGCAGATATTTTTATGACACTCAACTATTCTGACCAAATAACTATTCATAAACGTTACTAGAAAATACATGTTGTATAGGAAATGATAGATACACTAGTTCTTAATGCAATCGCCGTGTTAGAATTCTAAAAATAACTTCATTACGACATCCAGCTTAGTTATAGCGAGAGAGTACCCAAAATCTGGGCGCAAACGACTATTTCACATGTTCGACAGATATATGAAATAGCATCATAAAATGGGTCCTACTTTTGATGATCTTTCATCAGAATGTTGTACAAGGGGTCCTTTGTCGGGAACAATCGTTGTTTGGTTTTAGAATGTCCTCTTCTCCAGTCAATTAGCACGGAAAGCTAGCAAAGTGGCGCGAAGCTCTCCTTCCTGAACAAAGGCACACAACGCAACACGCCTAACGTCCCGAATAAATTTCAATAATCTAATAAAACTATATTGAAAAAACATACTTTACGATGATATTGTCACATGTATCAAATAAAATCAAAGCCGGAGATATTAGTCGTCTATAACGGCAGCTTTTCAGAAGGCAAAACCAGGTCCCTTCACGCGCTCTCCAGAAAACAGGAAACTGGTGACACGTCATGCCGAGAGCTTTTATTCGACCCCAGATCAAGTTATACACTCCATTTCTTCTCTCACTGCCTGTCGACATCTAGTGGAAGACGTATGAAGTGCATGTATACTGATATATATGAAGCCCATTTATAGGCAGGCCCTAGAACAGAGCATCGATTTCAGATTTTCCACTTCCTGTCAGGAAGTTTGCTGCAAAATGAGTTCTGTTTTACTCACAGATATAATTCAAACGGTTTTAGAAACTAGAGAGTGTTTTCTATCCAATAGTAATAATAATATGCATATTGTACGAGCAAGAATTGAGTACGAGGCCGTTTAAATTGGGCACGATTTTCCCCCAAAGTGAAAACAGCGCCCTCTGTCCTCAACAGGTTAAATCTGAATACGCAGGGGTTAGCATGTCTGTGTTGTGTCTATTTATCCATTCGTCAATACACTTTGGACTGGGCCTCCTCTCTTCTCCTCTCCTCACTTGTACTCATCCTGACGCCTTGTGTCCTCGGCGGAGACATGAGAGAGACAGAAATAACCCAGTGTCCCATGAATAAAAGAGGCTCAGGCTTTGCTCTCATAATTAATGTGTACTCTTCGACCGCGGAACAGAGTGAATCTGTACATCACAGGAGGCCCTCTCTTTCTTTCCCCCTCTCATTTTATAATTCTCTCTTCTTCACTCCATCCCTTTCTTCTGTCTCTCCCTGTCTTTGGTGTTAATGCCTGCATCGTCAGTGCTTCCAGTGTTTTCCACAGACACACAGAGTAGCCAGCCAAACAGAAAAAGTCGCCAGCCAGGCTCCCCCGGGCTGGGGGGTGGCAAGATTTTTTTTTACCAAACGTACTCTATTTCGGTGGCCTCTGGTACAATCTATTGCTAGATTACATTTTCACCCAGCAACTATCAGGAAATAACACTGATACATTTTTTTCACACGTTTACAGTGTTAGTTTCAATATGACATAAAATGCAGGGAAAACTGAATTCTAATTCCACAGGGCCTTTAAAGTGTCCTGCTGTCGTCCATGGGCTTCAAGCTTCCTTTTAAGAGTTATTTTCTCAGCTATCTCCACTACAGGTATGATTGAAGAATGAAGCAGGTGTTAATCATGGGCTTTGCTACACAGAAAACAGCAGTTGACTAGTCCATTGTCAACCCTTTGATTAAATCAGTAGACCTAGATCAGTATTTTTCAAAATACCATATAAGTATAATTAGCTATTAAAACAATTCAATCTGTTTTCTTTTATCATATTTAGGACCAGAGTGAGTCTCTCTCTCCACTAGCCTACATATTGTTCCTGCGGTGAGGAGGAGTAACTTCATCGAATGATTTCATCATTTATCTGCAGATAATTGCCAAAACCCTACAAGTATGCAAATTAGGGAGTCAAATAAATAGCTCTCTTACCGATGCGATTCGGTAGGATAATGACGAATCACTCACTTTAACGTCACTGTCTGGCAAGTCCTTTTGGACTTCATGTCGAAAATACAAACGAGATCTTTAGTTTACTTGTCCGGATGAGATACCATGGACATATAACTACGTTGTAGGATTTATGAATGGGAAGGCTGTATGAGATCGACTTTATTCTGTCAGTTCAACATCTTTCATAAACTTGTCAAGCTTGCTGCTCGTCAGTCCAAGCTCAGTAAATAGTCTATGGCCCACAACTCTGTGGCTGCATCATTTATCAAACACGCCAGGGTCCTCACTGGCCCGGTTGGGACAGGTGGCCAAAAATCCAAGCCAGCAGAACAGAATTTCCACTGGCCTGCATATTGTAGTTCTTAAATGCATTAGGGTCATGCAGGGCCTATAGTTTGGCATTACTTTTCTCTATATTCAGCTATTATAGGCTACATTTGGTTATTATATATATTCAAAAGCTGTGTAATATAATTTTGCAATTCATGTCATTACTCTATTCTTTAGAATTGCGTTGTCATTTTTGTTTCCAAAGTATGCCATTTTGAGAAGATTTGAAAATAGGACGTTGCCCCTTTAAGACAAACGTTCCAAAAGAGATAATGGACATGGCTACATTAGGCTCGCCAAAACCAATGCTAGGTGTCTTTTTGTAGCTATTCTTTGCATACTATCAACAGTAGCCAGCATATTGCTAGTATGTTCACTATTGAAGTTTTACTTTTGTAAAATACTTTCCCTCAAATAAATAAGCTCAGCGAGTAGATTGATGGGCTCTTCTTCTTGCTGTGGTCAGCTAGCGTGTGCTGTGTGAAGCCATCAACTCATGTACTGCTCGAGAAGTGGTGACTCGCGGGAGCGTGGTGGTGCATGAATGAATGACCAATCATATTGCTCAAATACAAATAGCATGACATTTACGCGTGTAGTCTTCAATGGTTTTCAATGGTAGACTGTGACAGAGCAGGTAAATCTTGAACGGGAATGCAAAAATGTGCAGAAAAGTTACTGGCCCTGTCGGGACTGAAGAGATCCGCTGGCCGAACACATGTTTTTACCAACCCCGACGGGCCATCGTTAAGATGTGTATCTTTCATTTGCTGTATTGGACTTGTTAATGTGTGAAAGTTAAATATTTCTCAAAAATATTTTTTGAATTTCGCGCTCTGCCTTTTCAGTGGAATGTGGGAGGAGTTCCGCTAGCGGAACGCTGGGGCTAGACAGGTTTTAATACTGAGGAGAGTGTGGCCTAGCTAATGCAGCCCGTTTGTCTGTTTGGTATAGTATAGTTCCTAGTAGGTGTTTTATGGACTTACACTGAATGCAGGAAAGGAATGGGTTGTTAACAGCCCCAAACAATGAATCAATCAGGCTTTTCTGCAGTGTCAATGGTACAGTAAAAATCAACTGAGGTCTCTGCCCTCCTTTAATCCCATTGGAAATCCAACGTTTCATTCCAATATTAGCTTTTTTTAGTTTACCATAAAACATACTTTGAGGGTGAAATAAGCAGTATCCCAGACTCTATTAAGCAATCACATGGCTGTCACAGTTGAGCGGGCACACATTCAATATACACATATACAAATCACAAGGCCTGTATTATGACTCGCTGGGCACACCTCAATCTCGCTCTCTGCTAATCCCCTCAGACAAGCTGGGGTTGCCGCCTTCAAAGCCCATCCAACCTTTACCCCAAGCCTCTTTATCAACAGAACACAAATAGATCAGGAGAAGCTAAGTGGAAGACAGGGTGAAAGGATAAAGTGGTGGACTAGAGGTCAGAGCTAGAAGAAACCTAGAGAGGAACAGGAAATGGAAAGGGGATGGGCTGCTGAAGGATGTTCTACGGCGATCGAGGTGTAGATTGCAGTGAACTTGGGGGGGTTGTATGTGGAAAAGAGATGTTTAAGTGTTAGTTCTTCTTCCGATATTATTCTTGGAGTACCTAATGGTTTCTCCGCCCTGCCTAGCAGGGGCTAGCCCCAGGAGAAATGTCTGACTGAACTAGGACAGCCGTAAAAATGAATTACGCTCTGGTGTGAAGGTTTGGAGTTGGAACCCCGTTACACTCCTTGATATGGATGTCAATGTCCCATAGTGTTGTACTGCACCCCAGCACCTTTTGCCTTTCCTCCCCGACCACCATTCATTCAGACCAAACTAGTGCACCTCATAGTGTTGACTGCTGTCCCATCTCTAATAGCTCTCCCTATAGTGGAGATCCCCATTCATCCATTTCCATCAGCACCTCAAACCCAAAGAACACCGCTCAACCTCTCGACCCTGCTGTAGTTACTCACAGAACTGATAGCTTAGCTGTCTCCATTTCCTGTCCTGTGGGACTCTCTCCTTTCCTCCCACCCTCCCTTCCGCCATCCCTTTCTCCCTCCTACATTAGGACGAGTGCTGTTGTTTTTTTATTGACGGCGTTTCGCTTGCTCCCTTTTGTGCTGAGGCAGTGCGCCTCTCCCCGGCTATCTCTCCCAGGCCTTTAAATAATGAATAGCTGGACGTGGGCATTTTTATCTGTCAGGTGTCTGTCCCTGGCTGCCAGGGCCATGGTTGTGCCTGGCTGCAGGCTAGATTCACCCGCCCCAGGGCAGAGACTGGGCAGCCAGGTCTGGAGCCTCCCTAAACCCCAACCCACTCCGGGGAAGAGAGGGTATAACCTGCTGGGGAGAGCTGTGGTTCTCTGCTGTGTGTACTGCACAGTATGTGTCGCAAGCGATAGTGTTATGTATGATTAGGGGTGTGTGTTTGTAGGTGTGCATGTGTGTTAGTGTGTGCATTTGCACCTGTCTGTGTTCGTGTGTGTCCTTGTGTGTTTGTTAGCCTGAGCATATTTGCACAAGCACACAGCTTCTAAAGAGCCTTTGCCGTTATCCTCACATGGTCTTAGCGGCAATGTTTGCTCTCTGCTGTTTTCCCACATTGGCCAAAAACTGCATAATGAATTCCTTAGCATCCGTTCACATATCCAGCCCACCCGTAACCAAGTCCCGGTGTCATTTCCTCTGGATATGTTCTCATTCCGTTCTCTACACTCTAACCCCTTTAGATATAATCGTCTAGCTATTATTTCAATTATTGTCCTTATTCTGTGGCGTCAGGCCTTTTGTAGTACCTCGCACAGCTGTTGACAATGGATTAAGTATTTGCTGTATCGCTGTAGCTGCACAGTGCTGGTAAAGAAGTCATCATTTAATACAATATGTTCTGTATCTTGCTTGGTTTTCATTGTGAAACCCCAAAACATAGCATTTCAGAAAAATCTAAAAGTTTCATGTGATAAAACTAAGGTAAACCCAGTAAGCTGCAAGGCAGAGTCGATAACATATCCTGGCATGACCTATAGAATGCAGTTTGATAGAACCCACTGCTCCTTATCCCTTTCTGTTTACATGTCCCCGAAGAAAAGCTATGGATTTCCTTTACCTTCAGAACTGGTAGGGGTGGGCATCATGTGGTATGCCGACTGGGAGGAGTCCGAGCCTCAGAGGCTTTCTCATGTGGTTAAACCCTATCCTCTTCAATACGGAGATCAGATATGAAAATGTCAAGGCACAGAGAGACCTATAGTATCGACACAGAGCTTAAGCTAATCTCAGTCCCCAGCTGTTCAGAAGCTCCCTCTCCGAACGTCTTCATCTTGGATCTGTAGGATTTCATATGGAAGGAGGCCCCATGTTGTGCAGGTAGTCAATTCCTGATGTAGGCGACGGTGGCGCTTATCGCTAGGCCGGCTGCATCGCCTAACCGCCCCCCACAGTGACAGACATTCTCACAATCCCCAACAGTACCTCCCAGTAAGGCCCTGATCCGTGGGCAGCTGGCCAGTACACAGCCGTGGCCCTACACACAGAAACCTCCTTCATTAGCCAAGACATTTAGCTGCTAGCATCGACTAGTCTAAGCTCCTCCCCACACATCTGCCATTTAGCCTGCGCGGGAACACTAACTGCAAACTAGCACTGAACCACTGCCAGTCGACATGGGGCGTGGGAGCAGTAATCTGATTGCAGAGGCCCTTACAATCAGTCAGAGTGTGTGTTTATTGGCTTGTCTGAATATCAGAAAGCGAGGGTTTCACAGTAGGCAGTTTGTTTATAGTACAACTTGTCTTTGTGCACAGACAGGCTGTGCTCTCTATTAACCCTTTTAAGCCAGATAGAATTGACCGTGGGCAATTCAGCAGGGACCTATAGATTAGCGATATTGGCATTTTAGTCAGATATTTTGCAGTTTCCTTTTAATTCTTAGAAACACAATAAGAACACAGCATGGATTGAGCCATAATGTTTGCAGGGAAGAAGTGATCTCTCTCTCTCTCTCTCTCTCTCTGCTGCAAGCCTTTAAAATCACAGTTCCTTACAGCCGAGAGAGAGAGAAAGGCTAGAGAGAGGCGGATAGAGAGGGGCAGAGAGAGGTGGGGGGGCAGAGAGAGAGGGGCAAAACTGAATGAGGTCCAAAGTAACAGTCCAAAGTATAATGTCAATTCCAATTCCATAACTTGAAGACAAACACACACATTTTTGCAATGAACTAAGGATATCACATTATTGGTGAATTCAAGAATTGAATTGGAATTTCAAATTAAAATGGAATTGACCAATACTGTGATATCCTTAGTTCATTGCAAAAAATGTGTGTGTTTGTGAATGGTTTTCACTGACAAGGCCTTCACTGCAAGACAATGATCTTTAGTGTTCAATGTCTGCATTTTGATTCAATGCAAACCCACAGGCATACATACAGTTCAGAAAGTATTCACACCCCTTGACTTTTTCCACATTTTGTTGTGTTAGAGCCTGAATTTACTATGGTTTACACTGAGATTCTTTGATCACTGTTCTACGCACAATAGCCCATAATGTCAAAGTGGAATAATGTTTTTCGAAACATGTACAAATTAATAAAAAATGAAAAGCTGAAATGTCTTTGTGGTTGAACACAGATTCAACCACAAAGGCCAGGGAGGTTTTCCGGTGCCTCGCAAAGAGCAGACATTCAATATCCCATTGAGCATTGTGAAATTATTAATCACACTTTAGATGGTGTATCAATACACCCAGTCACTACAAATATGTGTTATTTTATTGAAACTTTATTTAACTAGGCAAGTCAGTTAAGAATAAATTCTTATTTGACAATTTTGTATTTTTTTATATATTTTTTATTTCACCTTTATTTAACCAGGTAGGCCAGTTGAGAACAAGTTCTCATTTACAATTGCAACCTGGCCAAGATAAAGCAAAGCAGTGCTGCAAAAACAACAACAGAGTTACACATAAACAAACGTACAGTCAATAACACAATAGAAACTTCTGTATACAGTCTGTGCAAATGAAGTAAGGAGGTATGGCAATAATTAGGCCATAGTGGCGAAGTAATTACAATTTAGCAATTAACACTGGAGTGATAGATGTGCAGATGAGGATGTGCAAGTAGAAATACTGGTGTGCAAAAGAGCAGAAAAAACAAAACAAATATGGGGATGAGGTAGGTAGTCGGCTGGATGGGCTATTTACGGATGGGTTGTGTACAGCTGCAGCAATCGGTAAGCTGCTCTGACAGCTGATGCTTAAAGTTAATGAGGGAGATATAAGTCTCCAGATTCAGTGATTTTTGCAATTCGTTCCAGTCATTGGCAGCAGAGAACTGGAAGGAAAGGCTGCCAAAGGAGGTGTTGGCTTTGGGGGGTGACCAGTGAAATATACCTGCTGGAGTGCGTGCTACGGGTGGGTGCTGCTAAGGTGACCAGTGAGCTGAGATAAGGTGGAGCTTTACCAAGGAAAGACTTATAGAGCTGGAGCCAGTAGGTTTTGTGTCGAATATGTAGCGAGGACCAGCCAACGAGAGCATACAGGTCGCAGTGGTGGGTAATATATGGGGCTTTGGTGACAAAACGGATGGCACTGTGATAGACTGCATCCAATTTGCTGAGTAGAGTGTTGGAGGCTATTTTGTAAATGACATCGCCGAAGTCAAGGATTGGTAGGATAGTCAGTTTTACGGAGGTATGTTTGGCAGCATGACTGAAGGAGGCATTGTTGCGAAATAGGAAGCCAATTCTAGATTTAATTTTGGATTGAAGATGCTTAATGTCTGGAAGGAGAGTTTACAGTCTTGCCAGACACCTAGGTATTTGTAATTGTGGGTGCGGGTGTATTTGTGGGTGTATTTGTAATTGCGGGTGCGGGCAGCGATTGGTTGAAAAGCATGCATTTAGTTTTACTAGCATTTAAGAGCAGTTGGAGGCCACGGAAGGAGTGTTGTATGGCATTGAAGCTCGTTTGGAGGTTTGTTAACACAGTGTCCAAAGAAGGGCCAGATGTATTTAGAATGGTGTTGTCTGTGTAGAGGTGGATCAAAGAATCACCCGCAGCAAGAGCAACATCGTTGACATATACAGAGAAAAGAGTCGGCCCGAGAATTGAACCATATGGCACTCCCATAGAGACTGCCAGAGGTCCGGACAACAGGCCCTCCGATTTGACACACTGACCTCTATCTGAGAAGTAGTTTGTGAACCAGGCGAGGCAGTCATTAGAGAAACCAAGGCTGTTGAGTCTGCCGATAAGAATACAGTGATTGACAGAGTCGAAAGCCTTGGCCAGGTTGATGAAGACGGCTGCACAGTACTGTCTTTTATAGATGGCGGTTATGATATCGTTTAAGACCTTGAGCGTGGCTGAGGTGCAACCGTGACCAGCTCGGAAACCAGATTGCATGGCAGAGAAGGTACGGTGGGATTCGAAATGGTCGGTGATCTGTTTGTTCACTTGGCTTTCGAAGACTTTAGGTAGGCAGGGCAGGATGGAAATGGGTCTGTAATATTTTGCGTCTAGAGTGTCTCCCCCTTTGAAGAGGGGGATGACCGCGGCCGCTTTCCAATCTTGAGGAATCTCGGACGATACGAAAGAGAGGTTGAGAGCGCCTGGGTAATAGTAATAGGGGTTGCAACAATGGCGGTGGATAATTTAGGAAGAGTGGGTCCAGATTGTCTAGCCCAGCTGATTTGTAGAGATCCCGATTTGCAGCTCTATCAGAACATCAGCTCAGCTGTCTGGATGTGGGTGAAGGAGAAGCGGGGGGGGGGGGGGCTTGGGCCAGTTGCTGCGGGGGGTGCAGAGCTGTTGGCCGGGGTTGGGGTAGCCAGGAGGAAAGCATGGCCAGCCATAGAAAAATGCTTATTGAAATTCTCAATTATCATGGATTTATCGGTGGTGACAGTGTTTCCTAGCCTCAGTGCAGTGGGCAGCTGGTAAGAGGTGCTCTTATTCTCCATGGACTTTACAGTGTCCCAAAACTTTTTGGAATTAGTGCTGCAGGATGCAAATTTCTGTTTGAAAAAGCTTGCCTTTGCTATACTAACTGATTGTGTAAATTGGTTTCCTGACTTCCCTGAAAAGCATGTCGCGGGGACTATTTGAAGCTAGTGCAGTACGCCACAGGATGTTGTTGTGCTGGTCAAGGGCAGTCAAGTCTGGAGTGAACCAAGGGCTATATCTGTTCTTAGTTCTACATTTTTTGAAATGGGCATGCTTATTTTAAGATGGTGAGGAAAGCACTTTCAAAGAACAACCAGGCATCCTCTACTGACGGGATGAGGTCAATATCCTTCCAGGATTACCGGGCCAGGTCGAATAGAAAGGCCTGCTCACAGAAGTGTTTAGGGAGTGTTTGACAGTGATTAGGGGTAGTCGTTTGACCGCGGACCCATAACGGACGCAGGCAATGAGGCAGTGATTGCTGAGATCCTGGTTGAAAACAGCAGAGGATGTATTTAGAGGGCAAGTTGATTGCAACTCCGCCCCCTTTAGCAGTTCTATCTTGACGGAAAATGTTGTAATTGGGGATAGAAATGTCAGAGTTTTTGGTGGCCTTCCTAAGCCAGGATTCAGACATGGCTAGGACATCATGGTTAGCGGAGTGTGCTAAAGCAGTGAATAAAGCAAACTTAGGGAGGAGGCTTCTGATGTTAACATGTATGAACCCAAGGCTTTTACGGTTACAGAAGTCAACAAATGAGAGCGCCTGGGGAATGGGAGTGCTGCTGGGGGCTGCAGGGCCTGGGTTAACCTCTACATCACCAGAGGAACAGAGGAGGAGTAGGATAAGGGTACGGCTAAAGGCTATAAGAACTGGTCGTCTAGTGCATTCAGAACAGAGAGTAAAGGAGCAGATTTCTGAGCGAGGTAGAATAAATTCAGGGCATAATGTACAGACAAGGGTATGGTAGGGTGTGAGTACAGTGGAGGTAAACCTAGGCATTGAGTGACGATGAGAGAGGTTGCATCTCTGGAGGCGCCAGTTAAGCTAGGTGCGGTCTCCGCATGTGTAGGGGGTGGGGCAAAGGAGCTATCTGAGGCATGTTGAATGGGACTAGGGGCTCCGCGGTAAAATTAAACAATGAGAGCTACCCTAAACAACAGTATACAAGGCATATTGACGTTAGTGGGGGGCATAAAGCAATCACAGGTGTTGATTGGGAGAGCTAAGACAACAACGGGTAAACAGCTAAGACAACAACAATGGGTAAATGGTGATGAATGGGCAGAGAGGGTCAGTTAGCTACACTCAGGGCCTGAGTTCGAGGCTGGGGCCGACAGGTAAACAAAATGAAGTACCGTGTTAATGAACAGTCCAGCAGGCATCAGCTGTTGTAACGGCTTTCTTCCTAGGATGAAGGAGAGGACCAAAACGCAGCGCGGCTAGTGTTCAACATGATTTAATAAAGAATATAACGTGAACACTACAAGCAACAAAACAATAAATGTGAAAACCGAAAACAGTCCTATCTGGTGCAGAACACAAAGACAGGAAACAATCATCCACAAACCAACAGTGCAAACAGGCTACCTTAATATGGTTCCCAATCAGAGACAATGACAAACACCTGCCTCTGATTGAGAACCATATTAGGCCAAACAACAAACCCAACATAGAAACACAAAACATAGAATGCCCACCCAGCTCACGCCCTGACCAACTAAACAAAGACTAAACAAAGGAAATAAGGTCAGGAACGTGACAGCTGTGTAGCCGAGTGATCATAGGGTCCAATAAGCAGCAATAGATGAAACAAGGAGCAGTTCGTTAGTCGTTACTATGCTAGATGAGCGGGAGACACGGTGTTCATGAAGCTAGCGGGCCGGGGCTAGCAGTTTGGCCTACCCCGGCCAAACCCTCCCCGAACCCTCCCCGAACCCGGACGACAATGTACCAATTGTGTGCCGCCCTATGGGACTCCCGATCACAGCCAGTTGTGATACAGCCCGGGATCGAACCAGGGTCTGTAGTGATGCCTCTAGCACAGAGATGCAGTGCCTTAGACCGCTGCACCACTCGGGAGCCCAAAAAAAGATACAGACGTCCTTCCTAACTCAGTTGCAGGAGAGGAAGAAAACCGCTCAGGGATTTCACCATGAAGCCAATGGTGACTTTAAAACAGTTACTGAGTTCAATGGCTGTTATAGGAGAAAACTGAGGATGGATCAACAAAATTGTAGTTACTCCACAATTATGACCTAAATGACAGAGTGAAAAGGAAGCCTGTACAGAATAAAAATATTCCAAAACATACATCCTGTTTGCATCAAGGCACTAAAGTAATACTTCAAAGAATGTAGAAACGCAAGTAAGTAAATTTTTGTCCTGAATACAACATGTTATGTTTGAGGCAAATCCAATACAACACATTACTGAGTACCACTCTTCATATTTTCAAGCATAGTGCTGGCTGCATCATGTTATGGGTATGCTTGTAATTGTTCAGGACTGGGGAGTTTTTTAGGATAAAATAAATGGAATGGAGCTAAGCACAGGCAAAATCCTAGAGGAAAACCTGGTTCCGTCTGCTTTCAACCAGACACCTTTAGCAGGACAATAATCTAAAACACAAGGCCAAATCTAAACTGGAGTTGCTTACCAAGACAGTGATTGTTCCTGAGTGGCCGAGTTACAGTTTTGACTTAAATATACTTTAAAATATATGGCAAGACCTGAAAATGGTTGTCTAGCCATGATCAACAACCAATTTGACAGAGCTTGATGAATTTTGAGAAGAATAATGGGAAAATGTTGCACAATCCAGGTGTGGAAAGCGCTTAGAGACTTCCCAGAAAGACTCACAGCTGTAATCGATGCCAAAGGTGCTTCTACAAATTGTTGACTCAAGGGTGTGACTGCTTATGTAAATGAGATATGTCTGTATTTCATTTTCAGTACATTTGCTAAAATGTCTTAAAACATCTTCTCACTTCGTCATTATGGGGTATTGTGTGTAGATGGGTGAGATACGTATTTTCAGATCCACAGCAAAATGTGGAATGAGTCAAGAGATGTGAATACTTTCTGAAGGCACTGTACATACCGGGTTTGTTCAAAATAATGGGTTGAAGGTTCCCATTGTTGACGACTGGATACAACCCACTTCCGTCCTCAGTTTTCCTAGTCAGAACGCCGACGTTGAATACAACTTGAGTTTCGGCCTTGCTACTTTTGTAAAACGTGAAAAGCAGTCATGTAAGTGCTGCCATTGTGTGGAGGAGCTTTGTGCATGGTGTCCAGTAAAGCTACATTACCTAGTCTTTCTACACACATAGGCATTCACTAGGAAGGCAAGTATAGTAATCTTTTTGTCAGTCAACTCACATTCTAATGCCACATTATAACCCTCTCAAATGGTCATGTTACGTAAGTCTCATCAATCATATTGGGTGTTCACGACTACTTTTGACTTTTACACTTCTGTCACAAACCCAAACTGATACCGGAGGACACTGAATGATTAATCCCTACACGCAGACATCCAAGTCAGCCTACGTCTTAGTTGGCATGCATGTGTAGGTCCGTACCGCCCTGACATTTTCTCTGTGAAGTGAAATGAGGGGTTTCAGCCTAGCACTCATTTGCGAAAGCAGGTAGTAATGAACCTTTTGAAACCGCAGAGTCATAGGCTAGAAAGTTTTGGCGAAAGGTCAGAGGAAAGAAAAAGCTGTCACTCCCCTCTGTACTGATGTCAGCGAAGTTAGATGCAAACTGAGCCAATTATCACTGGTCGCCCGTTAAACATCTACCGATCAGAGAGACGATGGTTTGGAAGTAGTGGTGTTTTAATGAAGTCTGATCAAATGTGTAGTATGTGCTTGTTTTGTCTATAAGATGTGGAGGCGTGATATAGAACGCTTTTAACTAGCGAGAGTCCTTCCACGTGGAAGTGGCTATGATGTCCATACACTCTTTCTATGAGAGATGGAACACAATGTTCAGCTGCTTGACACTCCGGCATGCACGTACACACACATACACTTGGACGCCTTGACATGATAGACCATTAAATATTGTCTTCTCTTTCTTTTTTATATGCCATGGACATGCGGCTGTCATTCTTTCCCTCTGCAGTCTGCTCTACTTCATCTAAATGATTCACCAAGGCTTGAATGGCGAGATGAGCTGCCATGCATTAACTTGTTATTTCAAGGCCTGATGATCCACATCATACACGCCTCTTTTGTTTTGGTTTTTAAAGGCCACATAAAATGAGATCTGTTGCACAAATGAGGAAAATAAATAGATTGTTTGTCCCCTCAGCTCTGCTCATTCCACCCCCTCCGTAGAAATCTAAATGCATTTCCCTCCGGCAAAATTAAGGCAGTTATACAATTTTTAAAACATTGCAACACATTCATTACAGAATTCACAACACACTAAGTGTGTTCCTTCAGGCCCATATTTCTCTACAACGCAAAATCCATATGTACGTATGCTATTTATTCAACTAAGAACAAATTTGTATTTACAATGATGGCCTATCGGGAAACAGTGGGTTAACTGCCTTGTTCAGGGGCAGAATGACAGATTTCCACCTTGTCAGCTCGGGGATTCAATCCAGCAACCTGTTGGTTACCGGCCCAATGCACTAACCACTAGGCTACCTGCCACCCCATGTGTGTGTATGCATGTGTCTGTGACTGTTTGTGTTGCTTCACAGTCCCCGCTGTTCCATAAGGTGTATTTTTACCTGTTTTTTAAATCTGATTATACTGCTTGCATCAGTTACCTGATGTAGGATAGAGTTCCATATAGTCATGGCTCTATGTATTACTGTGCGCCTCCCATAGTCTGTTCTGGACTTGGGGACTGTGAAGAGACCTCTGGTGGCATATTCTTGTGGGGTATGTATGGGTGTCCGAGCTGTGTGCTAGTATTGTAAACAGACAGCTCGGTACCTTCAATTTATCAACACCTCTTACAAAAACAAGTAATGAGGAAGTCAATCTCTCTTCCACTTTGAGCCATGAGAGATTGACATGCATGTCAGTAATGTTAGCTCTCTGTGTACTTTTAAGGGTCAGCTGTGCTGCCCTGTTCTGAGCCAACTGCAATTTTCCCAAGTCCCTCTTTGTGGCACCTGACCACATGAGTGAACAGTAGTCCAGGTGCGACAAAACCAGGGCCTGTAAGACCTGCCTTGTTGATAGTGTTGTTAAGAAGTCAGAGTAGCGCTATATTATGGACAGACTTCTCCCCATCTTAGCTACTGTTGTATCAATATGTTTGATACATCAAGAGCAATGCTGTGAAGGCACACTATGGTATTTAACCCAATAGATATCGGAGTTTCTTTGTGGGTCTGTGTAATCTGAAGGAAATATGTGTCTCTAATATGGTCATACATTTGTCAGGAGGTTAGGAAGTGCAGCTCAGTTTCCACCTCATTTTGTGTCTTCTCTTGAGAGCCAGGTCTGCCTACGGCGGCCTTTCTCAATAGCAATGCTCACTGAGTCTGTACATAGTCAAAGCTTTCCTTAATTGAGTCAGTCCCAGTGGTCAGGTATTCTGACACTGTGTACTCTCTGTTTAAGGCCAAATAGCATTCTAGTTTGCTCAGTTTTTTTGTTAATTATTACCAATGTGTCAAGTAATTATCATTTTGTTTTCTCATGATTTGGTTGGGTCTAATTGTGTTGTTGTCCTGGGGCTCTGTGGGGTCTGTTTATGTTTGTGAACAGAGCCCCAGGACCAGCTTGCTTAGGGGACTCTTTTCCAGTTTCATCTCTCTGTAGGTGATGGCTTTGCTATGGAAGGTTTGGGAATTGTTTCCTTTTAGGTGGTTGTAGAATTTAACGTCTCTTTTTTGGATTTTGATCATTAATGGGTATTGGCCTAATTCTGCTCTGCATACATTATTTGGTGTTTTACATTCTACACGGAGGAAATTTTTTGCAGAATTCTGCATGCAGAGTCTCAATTTGGTGTTTGTTCCATTTTGTGAATTCTAAGTTAGTGAGCGGACCCCAGACCTCACAACCATAAAGGGCAATGGGTTCTATAACTGATTCAAGTATTTTTAGCCAGACCCTAATTGGGATGTCACATTTTATGTTCCTTTTGATGGCATAGAAGGCCCTTCTTGCCTTGTCTCTCAGATCGTCCACAGCTTGTGGAAGTTAGCTGTGGTGCTGATGTTTAGGCCGAGGTATGTATAGTATTTTGTGTGCTCTAGGACAACGGTGCCTAGATATAAATTGTATTTGTGTTCCTGGCAACTGGACCTTTTTTGGAACACCATCATTTGTGTCTCACTGAGATTTACTGTCAGGGCCCAGGTCTGACAGAATCTGTGCAGAAGATCTACGTGCTGCTATAGGCCCTCCTTGGTTGGGAACAGAAACACCAAATTATTAGAAAACAGTAGACATTTGACTTCAGATTCTAGTAGGGTGAGGCCGGGTGCTGCAGACTGATCTAGTGCCCTCGCCAATTCGTTGATATATATTTTGAAGAGGGTGGGGCTTAAGCTGCATCCCTGTCTCACCCACATGCCAAATTGTGTCAAAAGCTTTTTTGAAATCAACAAAGCATGAGAAGACTTTGCCTTTGTTTTGTTACTTTGTCAATTAGGGTGTGCAGGGTGAATACGTGGTCTGTCGATAGGTAATTTGGTAAAAAGCCAATTTGACATTTGCTCAGTACATTGTTTTCACTGAGGAAATGTACAAGTCTGCTGTTAATGATAATGCAATGTATTTTCCCAAGGTTGCTGTTGACGCATATCCCGCAGTAGTTAATGCGGTCAAATTTGTCTCCACTTTTGTGGATTGAGGTGATCAGTCCTTGGTTGATCAGTCCTTGGTTCCAAATATGGGGGAAGATGCCAGAGCTAAGGATGATTTTAAAGAGTTTAAGTATAGCCAATTGGAATTTGTTGTCTGTAAATTGTAATATTTCATTTAGGATACCATCAACACCACAGGCCTTTTTGGGTTGGAGGGTTTGTATTTTGTCCTGTAGTTCATTCAATGTGTTTGGAGAATCGAGTGGGTTCTGGTAGTTTCTAATAGTTGATTCTAAGATTTGTATTTGATCATGCATATGTTTTCCCTGTTTGTCCTTTGTTATATGGCCAAAAAGTTTGGAGAAGTGGTTTATCCATACATCTCAGTTTTGGACAGATAACTCTTTGTGTTGTTGTTTGTTTAGTGTTTAAATATTTTCCCAGAAGTGGTTAGAGACTATGGAATCTTCAATTATATTGAGATGATTTCTGACTTGCTGTTCCTTCTTCTTCCGTGCTGTATTTCTGTATTGTTTTAGTGATTCACCATAGCGAAGGCTCAGGTTTTCTGGGTCTCTATATTTTTGGTTGGATAGGTTTCTCAATTTCTTTTCTTAGGTTTTTGTATTCTTCATGAAACCATTTGTCATTGTTGTGAAATTTCTTAGGTTTTCTGTTTGACATTTTTAGATTTGATAAGGAAGCTGAGAGATCAAATATACTGTTTAGGTTTTCTACTGGTTTTCTACTGCCAAGTTTACACCTTCAATATTACAGTAAAACCTTTTGTCCAGGAAGTTGTCTAAAAAGGGATTGAATTTGTTGTTGCCTAGTTGTTTTTTTCGTAGGTTTCCACACTAGTGGCTTGCGAAAGTATTCACCCCCTTGGCATTTTTCCTACTTTTTTAAATTTTTCCTACTTTCGCAAGCCACTGTATCCAAGGCCTGAGGTCATCTGCCTTTGGCCTATAGAGCAGGAACCTGGACTTCACCAAAGAAATCAGAAAAAGAAATCAGAAATACAGACATTGTCATCCTACAAAAAACATGGAATTAAAATAGATTTTTGGGGGGTTTGTATCATTTGATTTACACAACATGCCTACCACTTTGAATATGCAAAATATGTTTTATTGTGAAACAAACAGAAATAAGAAATAAGACAAAAAAAACTGAACTTGAGCGTGTATTACTATTCACCCCCCAAAGTCAATACTTTGTTAGAGCCACCTTTTTTAGGAATTACAGCTGCAAGTCTCTTGGGATATGTCTCTATAAGCTTGGCAGATCTAGCCACTTGGATTTTTGCCCATTCTTAAAAGCAAAACTGCTCCAGCTCCTTCAAGTTGGATGGGTTCCGCTGGTGTACAGCAATCTTTAAGTCATACCACAGATTCTCAATTGGATTGAGGTCTGGGCTTTGACTAGGCCATTCCAAGACATTTAAATGTTTCCCCTTAACCGACTCGAGTGTTGCTTTAGCAGTACGCTTAGGGTCATTGTCCTGCTGGAAGGTGAACCTCCGTCCCAGTCTCAAATCTCTGGAAGACTGAAACAGGTTTCCCTCAAGAATTTCCCTGTACTTAGTGCCATCCATCATTCCTTCAATTCCGACCAGTTTCCCAGTCCCTGCCAATGAAAAACATCCCCACAGCATGATGATTCCACCACCATGCTTCACTGTGGGGATTTTGTTCTCAGGGTGATGAGAGGTGTTGGGTTTGTGCCAGACATAGCATTTTGCTTGATGGCCAAAAAGCTACATTTTAGTCTCATCTGACCAGAGTACCTTCTACCATATGTTTGGGGAATCTCCCACATACCTTTCGGCAAGCAATGGCTTTTTTCTGGCCACTCTTCCGTAAAGCCCAGCTCTGTGGAGTGTACGGCTTAATGTGGTCTATGGACAGATACTCCAATCTCCGCTGTGGAGCTTTGCAGCTCCTTCAGGGTTATCTTTGGTCTCTTTGTTGCCTCTCTGATTAATGCCCTCCTTGCCTGGTCTGAGAGTTTTGGTGGGTGGCCCTCTCTTGGCAGGTTTGTTGTGGTGCCATATTCTTTCAATGTTTTTATAATGGATTTAATGGTGCTCTGTATGGGATATTTTTTTATAACCCAACCCTGATCTGTACTTCTCCACAACGTTGTCCCTGACCTGTTTGGAGAGCTCCTTGGTCTTCACGGTGCTGCTTGCTTGATGGTGCGCCTTGCTTAGTGGTGTTGCAGACTCTGGGGCCTTTCAGAACAGGTGCATATATACTGAGATCATGTGACAGATCATGTGACACATGATCTGTCACATTAAATAAAGTCCACCTGTGTGCAATCTAACTAATTATGTGATTTCTGAAGATAATTGGTTGCACCAGATCTTATTTAGGGGCTTCATACATATACACACCACTTTTCCTTTTTATTTTTTTTTATTTTTTTTCACCAATTTGGGCTATTTTGTGTATGTCCATTACATGAAATCCAAAATAAAAGTCTATTTAAATTACAGGTTGTAATGCAACAAAATAGGAAAAATGCCAAGGGGGATGAATACTTTTGCAAGGCACTGTATTCCAGGATCAGATATTGAAGGCTTTGTGTTCCACAAAGTGTCTAATGTTGTTAGTCGTGTGGTTTGGCCTCAGACCAGTAAGTGTGAGCAGAGCCTGCTGAGTATCTGATACATGCCATTGGCTTTGGCTAGTATAAGAGTGGGGGTTGGGCCTGATAGCCTGCTCACGGCCTGGGCGTATGTGTGACTTTCATGTTGAGGCCCTCTTTGCGGGAGTGGGGGCATGTGGTGGGCCGGAGGGCCATAGGTCTGATCTGAGGGGGCCTATATGGGGTGTGGGCATGGTTGGTTTGGGGGGGGGGGGGGGGGGGGGGGGTTAATTGGTTGGGGTGGGTGTGTGGATGTTGCTGGTGATGCTGTGGTCTGGATGTAGGTCCTCTCTAGCCCTTTGCCCTTGTCCTGCGCTTGTTGTTGTGTGGGTGTCTTAGCAACTGTTCTCGCAACTCTCCCCACTCTGCTCTAGTGCTCTGTTAAATCACTTTAACTGTCTCTCTGCTTCTGTGAATGGGCTCGTAACCACCGCGTAATAAGACCCAGGCTGCCTGGTTTAGAGGGACAGTTTAGAGGGATGGACCCTTCCCCCCTTCCCCTCATTTACTGATTCCTCTCACCAGGTCACAATGTAAGTAGAAAGAGGAAATGCCCCCAAACGGACAGGAAATCATCTACGATCATACGAGCGCATCTGCAAATCAAGAGGCATCTGTTTGTCCTCAGGGATTGGCTCTTTGTCTGCTTGAATTAGTTGAGATAGGATGAGATGGCTGTAGTGGACTTGTTGGTTAATCAAAGGATTAGAGCTATGATATCACTTTCATATTTTTATGTTTTGATACTGTTTTGTATTACAAACCTAAAAATATCTAAACTTTCTTTAGGCTGTCTGGTATCCTGTGTGTAGTGCAGTGGTTCATTTGTATGTTTGTGGACAGTGGTACAAAGAACATTAGCTAGTATGAAGTAAAGTTGCTTTATGTGGGAAACATGTCTTAGCATGGATGGAAATTAAAGATCGGGTATCATTTGAGCATTAGATATCTTTGTGCAACCTGTTTGGTTGTTAGGCTGTGTCCCTTAGTCTACAGCCTATCTTCCTCTATCCTCCTCTATCCTCCTCTCTCCTCCTCTCTCCTCCTCTTTACTTCTCTCTCCTCCCCTCTCCCCCTCTCTCCTGCTCTCTCCTCCTCTCCCCTCCTCTGCCCTCCTCTCTCTTCCTCTCTCCTCCTCTCTCCTCCTCTGTCCTCCTTTCTCCTCCTCTCTCCTCCTCTGTCCTCCTCTTTCCCCCTCTCTCCTGCTCTCTCCTCCTCTCCCCTCCTCTGTCCTCCTCCTTCTTCCTCTCTCCTCCTCTCTCCTCTTCTCTCCTCTTCACTCCTTCTGTAACTGTAGGCTAGTGTGTGTCCCTGCACTACAGCCTCTCTCTCCCTTGGCCATGCACCCAATGAATCTCTCTCCTCTCTCTTCATCTCTCGTCCCGTTTCTTAGGCCCTCATGGGAAGCAAGGAGCTAATGGCTCTGAGCTGAGTCCCTGTCATTAATCAGAGGCCCATAAGCTGAGCAACTAAAGCCATGCAGGCCAAATGGACACACAGTGAAACCGAAGAGGACCAAATTAATAACATTGACCCAACAAGAGGCAGGCTGGGTTGGGGTGAAGTGGGGTGGGCAGGTTTCGGGGATGTCATCAGATGAATGAGGTGAGGGAGAGCTTTTGTTTCAGGCATGCTAAGTTTCTCTGCCTTTGAGATGAGGAGGAGGAACGAGCGAGGAGCTTAAGGGGAAGCTTATATGGGCTTCATAGGTTATGCTGTGTTCCTTTACATTGATCCTGTGTGTGTTCAGATGTATGTGTAAGTGTGTGCGTGTGTGTGAGAGATCTTATCTAGTTATCCTCAGCACCCTATCCATGTCCACTCCCTGTCTTCGCTTCTTTGATCTTGTGATAAAATCAACCCTTCCTTAGAGCCACAAAGCCTGACTTAGCCCCATCTGTCCCCTTGTATAGAAATTCCCCCATGTTACTCAATGGGGTTTCCAACTGCTTACACAGTCATGTCCCTGACGCTGTAGTTCATGCGTATATAAATGTCACTGACACTGTAGCTCAAGAGTCAGTAGCTGTCACTGCAGGCTTTGAACATAAGGTATGGTTGTATCAAACCCATTTCTCTACACAAGGTGTCCCAAGGACAGGTAGCAATGTGGGTAGAATACCAAATCCCTGAACTCCTCCTGAATGTGTTTGTATGTCTAGTCGACAATCACAAAAATGTAATCAGAGGTGGCCCCTAGAGCCCGAGCTGCTGGCAGAAGAACAAACAACTGTCTCGATTTGTTGTCATGTTCTCCAATGTTACAACGTGCACAAGTTGAGATATTTTGTAAGTCCCTTCACAAGCATTTCCAATGTAACAGCCATGTTCGTATTAAAGTGGTTCATCGAGTATCTTGGTGGTGTAGTGAAGCAGATCAACTGGGAGGTCGTTTCATTTCTCTGAATTTTTATCCGTGGACAGTTGGAAGAGCCAATTATTCTCTTGTCTTAATACTAATACGTTTGTAAAACCTTGAAAAACATTGTGTGAGAGAAACAATATACAAGCCTCATTGTCAAAGTAAATCCGCTTCCTGCTTTTCCTTTCCTCTCAGCGTTTTATCGGTTCAACCGTGGGTATTCTTTTTCCGTGCAGCGTGAGCTGAAATGACTCAGTTGGAGAAGTACTTTTGGAGTAGTAATTGCAAGTGTGAGGGAAAATAAGGACGACAGTGATAATATTAACCGCGGCACGCAGAGGTTTGATGCGATGTGTTCAGACACCAAGAGCTGTTAGGCGAACCCTCACCAAACCCTGGATAAACACACGCACGCACATGTGCAAACACGGTTGCAGTTCGTCACGCACTCGCAAACACACACAAATAAATGAGCTTAGGTAATACCGTATGTACACATACCGTAACACACACACACACACACACACACACACACACACACACACACACACACACACACACACACACACACACACACACACACACACACACACACACACACACACACACACACACACACACACAAATTGCCACACACTAATGATCCCATACACACCACTTCTCTCTAACCCACAATGCACCTCCTTCTCACTCAGTTCTTCAACCTTTCCAACTACTCTACCTCACTACATCCACCAATCAGCTGTGGCTGTACAGGTGGGCGTGGAGCCGTGGTGGGCCGTGTCCTCTGTGCTCCTGTCTGACTCTGAATCTGACCTGGTTACTTCATTATAACCCACTGGAAGTGCTGAGTCGGTAGAATCCACCGCCGGTAATCACAGAGTAAGGAGAGAGTGAATAGCTAAACTCAGATCATTCGTAAAAATCCAAATAACTTCACAGATCTTCATTGTAAAGGGTTTAAACACTGTTTCCCATGCTTTTTCAATGAACCATGAACAATTAATGAACATGCAACTTTCGAACGGTTGTTAAGACACTAACAGTTTACAGACGGTAGGCAATTAAGGTCACGGTTTTGAAAACTTAGGACACTAAAGAGGCCTTTCTACTGACTCTAAAAAACACCAAAAGAAAGATGCCCAGAGTCCATGCTCATCTGCGTGAACGTGCCTTAGGCATGCTGCAAGGAGGCATGAGGTCTGCAGATGTGGCCAGGGCAATAAATTGCAATGTCTGTACTAAGACAGCGCTACAGGGAGACAGGATGGACGGCTGATCATCCTCACAGTGGCAGAGCACGGGTAACAACACCTGCACAGGATCGGTACATCCGAACATCTCACCTACGGGACAGGTACAGGATGGCAACAACAACTGCCCGAGTTACACCAGGAACGCACAATCCCTCCATCAGTGCTCAGGCTGTCTGCAATAGGCTGAGAGAGGCTGGACTGAGGACTTGTAGACCTGTTGTAAGGCAGGTCCTCACCAGACATCACCGGCAACAACGTCGCCTATAGGCACAAACCCACCGTTGCTGGACCAGACAGGATTGGCAAAAAGTGCTCTTCGCGGTTTTGTCTCACCAGGGGTGCTGGTCGGATTCCCCTTTATCGTCGAAAGAATGAGCGTTACACCGAGGCCTGTACTCTGGAGCGCGATCGATTTGGAGGTGGAGGGTCCGTCATGCTCTGGGGAGGTGTGTCACAGCATCATCGGACTGAGCTTGTTGTCATTGCAGGCAATCTCAATGCTGTGCGTTACAGGGAAGACAACCTCCTCCCTCATGTGGTACCCTTCCTGCAGGCTCATCCTGACATGACCCTCCAGTATGACAATGCCACCAGCCATACTGCTCGTTCTGTGCGTGATTTCCTGCAAGACAGGAATGTCAGTGTTCTGCCATGGCCAGCCAAGAGCCCGGATCTCAGTCCCATTGAGCACGTCTAGGACCTGTTGGATCGGAGGGTGAGGGCTAGGGCCATTCCCCCCAGAAATATCCGGGAACTTGCAGGTGCCTTGGTGGAAGAGTGGGGTACATCTCACAGCAAGAACTTGCAAATCTGGTGCTGTCGATGAGGAGGAGATGCTCTGCAGTACTTAATGCAGATGGTGGCCACACCAGATACTGACTGATACTTTTGATTTTGACCCCCCCTTTGTTCAGGGACACATTATTACATTTCTGTTAGTCACATGTCTGTGGAACTTCTTCAGTTTATGTCTCAGTTGTTGAATCTTGTTATATTAATACAAATATTTACACATGTTAAGTTTGCTGAAAATAAACGCAGTTGACAGTGAGAGGACGTTTATTTTTTTGCTGAGTTTAGCACTGGAACACTAGAGGGACCGTGTAATGGGGAGAGAAACGGCTTGTTTCTCACCCTCAAAGTGCCTTCCTTTAAGGAGACGTGTCTCTTTGTATCGTTTGAAAGAGCTAGGTGTTCAAGTTGGATGCCCTTTGAGAAGCTTACAATGGAACGAGCAAAGACTAAGAAGCAGCAAGGGTTAGAAATGAGGGCTGTCTGAAAACACTCCCCATATGTAATGATTTGGTCTTAGCAAAGGTTGCAGAGAAACTGGAGTTGGCGCTACAGGATGATAATGTATGACTGAATGTTTAATCATGGCTGCAACATCGCCTTGTTCTATCAACACTGAGAAAAATGAGATGGGAGAGGCTTTAGATTTCTATTAAAAGTGACATTTGCTAACCGACAGTGTAGATACGAACACCCCCTCAACCACTGCCCATGTATCTACGGAAGAGGTTTGTTTCCTTGGACCATGAATAAGGGGACCGATTTGACGGTTACACATGTGCCTAAGGTGCTGCAGTTCCACACCTAGGCCTCAATGTTACTTTACATGGAAAACGAGTGGGGGGGGGGGGGGGGGGGGGGGGGGTTCTACATGATACCCAAGAGTTCTACCTGGAATCAAAAAGGTGTTCTGCCTGGAACCAAATAGAGTTCTACCTGGATCCAAAAAGGGTTCTCCTCTAGGGACAGCCGAATAACCCTTTTGGAACCCTTTTTTGTTAGCGTCTACAGAACATGGTTCTTACTTTTGAAATGCTTTTCAAGTGTCTTACAAGATAACCTTTTACCTTTAACGTTGCATTTGGGCTATCTCCGTTCCATTGCGGCAATGGTCTGCGGAGCGAGGAGGGGCAAGGTTTCCGCTGGACTGAAATACAGTACCTTCAGAAAGTATTCAGACCCCTTGACATTTTGCACATTTTGTTATGTTGCAGCCTTATTCTAAAATATATATTTTTTATCCTCAGCAATCTACACAATACCCCATAGACAAAGTGAAAACAGATTTTTGGGGAAATTTTTGCAAATGTATTACAAATTAAAAACAGAAATAACTTATTTACATAAGTATTCAGACCCTTTGCTATGAGACTCGAAATTGAGCTCAGGTGCATCCTGTTTCCATTGATCATTATTGAGATGTTTTTACAACTTGATTGGAGTCCACCTGTAGTAATATCAATTGATTGGACATGATTTGGAAAGGCACACACCTGTCTATATAAGGTCCCACAGTTGACAGTGCATGTCAGAGCAACAACCAAGACATGAGGTCAAAGGACTTGACCATAGAGCTCCCGAGACAGGTTTGTGTCAAGGCACAGATCTGGGGAAAGTTCCCCAAGAACACAGTGACCTCCATCATTCTTAAATGGAAGAGGTTTGGAACCACCAAGACTCTTCCTAGAGCTGGCCGCCTGGCCAATCTGAGCAATCGGGGGAGAAGGGCCTTTGACAGGGAGGTGACTAAGAACCCGATGGTCACTCTGACAGAGATCTAGAGTTCCTCTGTGGAGATGGGAGAGCCTTCCAGAAGGACAACCATCTCTGCAGCACTCCACCATTCAGACCTTTATGGTAGAGTGGCCACACAGAATCCACTCCTCAGTAAAATACACATGACAGCCCGCTTGGAGTTTGCCAAAAGGCACCTAAAGACTCTCAGACCATGAGAAACACAATTCTCTGGTCTGATGAAACCAATATTGAACTCTTTGGCTTGAATGCCAAGCCACACATCTGGAGGAAACCTGGCGCCATCCCTACGGTGAAGCATGGTGGTGGCAGCATCATGCTGTGGGGATGTTTTTCAACGGCAGGGACTGGGAGACTAGTCAGGATCAAGGAAAAGATGAACGGAGGAAAGTGCAGAGAGATCCTTGATGAAAACCTGCTCCAGAAAGCTCAGGACCTAAGACTGGGGCGACGGTTCATCTTCCACCAGGATAATGACCCTAAGCACACATCCAAGACAATGCAGGAGTGGCTTCGGGACAAGTCTCTGGATGTCCTTTAGTGGCCCATCCAGAGCCCGAACTTGAACCCAATCGAACATCTCTGGAGAAACCTGAAAATAGCTGTGCAGCGATGCTCCCCATCCTACCTGACAGAGATTGAGAGGATCTGCAGAGAAGGATGGGAGAAACTTCCCAAATACAGGTGTGCCAAGCTTGTAGCATCATACCCAAGAAGACTTGAGGCTGTAATCGCTGCCCAAGGTGCTTCACCAAAGTACTGAGTAAACGGTCTGAATACTTATGTAAATGTGATATTTGCAAAACAATTTAAAAAACTGTTTTTGCTTTGTCATTATGGGGTATTATGCATAGATTTATGGGGGTGTCACGATCGTCAAAGGGAGAGAGAGAGGACCAAGGCGCAGCGCGTGAAAAATACATCTTCTCTTTATTATAAGAAGAAAAATGAAACAAAACAACAAACAGACGACCGTGAAGCTATAAATACAGATAGTGCTGACACAAACACTACACATAGACAATTACCCACAAAACAGCTAAAGCCTATGGTTGCCTTAAATATGGCTCCCAATCAGAGACAACCATAACCAGCTGTCTCTAATTGAGACCCAATTCAGGCAACCATAGACTTTCCTAGACACCTACACTGAACACTAAACCATCTACTCTACTAAACCCCCTAAACCATACAACACCCTAGACAATACAAAAACACACAAACTTCCCCATGTCACACCCTGACCTAACTAAAATAATAATGAAAACAAAGATAACTAAGGCCAGGGTGTGACATAACCCCCCCCTTAAGGTGCGAACTCCGGGCGCACCAGCATAAAGTCTAGGGGAGGGTCTGGGTGGGCGTCTGTCCACGGTGGCGGCTCTGGCACTGGTCGTGGTCCCCACCCCACCATAGTCACTACCCGCTTTCGTAGCCTCCTCCAACTGACCACCCGCCAACTTAACCCCACTGGATTAAGGGGCAGCACCGGACTAAGGGGCAGCACCGGACTAAGGGGCAGCACCGGACTAAGGGGCAGCACCGGACTAAGGGGCAGCACCAGGATAAGGGGCAGCACCAGGATAAGGGGCAGCACCAGGATAAGGGACAGCACCAGGATAAGGGGCAGCTCCGGACTGAGGGACGGCAGCTCCGGACTGAGGAACGGATCCTGGCTGGATGACGGCTCTGGCGGATCCTGGCTGGACGGCTCTGGCGGATCCTGGCTGGACGGCTCTGGCGGATCCTGGCTGTACGGCTCATGGCTGGCTGACGGATCTGGCTGCTCATGGCTGGCTGACGGATCTGGCTGCTCATGGCTGGCTGACGGATCTGGCTGCTCATGGCTGGCTGACGGATCTGGCTGCTCATGGCTGGCTGACGGATCTGGCTGCTCATGGCTGGCTGACGGATCTGGCTGCTCATGGCTGGCTGACGGCTCTGGCAGATCCTGTCTGGTTGGCGGCTCTGGCAGATCCTGTCTGGTTGGCGGCTCTGGCAGATCCTGTCTGGTTGGCGGCTCTGGCAGATCCTGTCTGGTTGGCGGCTCTGGCAGATCCTGTCTGGTTGGCGGCTCTGGCAGATCCTGTCTGGTTGGCGGCTCTGGCAGATCCTGACTGACGAATGGCTCTAGCGGCTCCTGACTGACTAACGGCTCTGACGGCTCGGGACAGACGGGCGGCTCTAATGGCTCGGGGCAGACGGATGGCTCAGACGGCGCTGGGGAGACGGATGGCTCAGATGGCGCTGGGGAGACGGATGGCTCAGATGGCGCTGGGGAGACGGATGGCTCAGATGGCGCTGGGGAGACGGATGGCTCAGATGGCGCTGGGGAGACGGATGGCTCAGATGGCGCTGGGGAGACGGATGGCTCAGATGGCACTGGGCAGACGGATGGCTCTGGCCGGATGAGGCGCACTGTAGGCCTGGTGCGTGGTGCCGGAACTGGAGGCACCGGGCTAAGGACACGCACCTTCAGGCTAGTGCGGGGAGAAGGAACAGGGCATACTGGACCCTGGGGACGCACATTAGGCCTAGTGCGTGGTGCCGGAACTGGTGGTACCGGGCTGGGGACACGCATCTCAGGGCTAGTGCGGGGAGCAGCAACAGGATGCACAGGACTCTGGAGACGCACAGGAGGCTTAGTGCGTGGTGCCGGAATTGGTGGTACCGGGCTGGAGACACGCACCATAGGACGAGTGCGTGGAGGAGGAACAGGGCTCTGGAGACACACTGGAAGCCTGTTACGTGGTGTAGGCACTGGTGGAACTGGACTGGGGCGGGGAGGTGGCACCGGAAATACCGGACCGTGCAGGCGTACTGGTTCCCTTGAACACCGAGCCTGCCCAACCTTACCTGGTTGAATGCTCCCCGTCGCCCGACCAGTGCGGGGAGGTGGAATAACCCGCACCGGGCTATGTAGGCGAACCGGGGACACCATGCGTAAGGCTGGTGCCATGTATGCCGGCCCGAGGAGATGCACTGGAGACCAGACGCGTTGAGCCGGCATCATGGCACCTGGCTCAATGCCCAATCTAGCCCTACCAGTGCGGGGAGGTGGAATAACCCGCACCGGGCTATGAACACGTACAGGAGACACCGTGCGCTCTACTGCGTAACACGGTGTTCGCCCGTACTCCCGCTCTCCACGGTTAGCCTGTGAAGTGGGCGCAGGTCTCCTACCTGCCCTCGGCCCACTACCTCTAAGCCCCCCCCCAAGAAATTTTTTGGGCTGACTCACAGGCTTCCTACCGCGTCGTCGTGCTGCCTCCATTCGCCGGTATCCCTCCTCGCACTGCGCCAGAGAATCCCATGCGGGCTCCGGCACTCGCCCTGGGTCGATCGCCCACCTGTCGATCTCCTCCCACTTTGTGTAGTCCAGATTACGCTCCCATTGCCATTCCTCCTTGCGCTGCTCCTGTTGCCGCTTATCACGCTGCTTGATCCTGGATTGGTGGGTAATTCTGTCACGATCGTCAAAGGGAGAGAGAGAGGACCAAGACGCAGCGCGTGAAAAATACATCTTCTCTTTATTATAAGAAGAAAAATGAAACAAAACAACAAACAGACGACCGTGAAGCTATAAATACAGATAGTGCTGACACAAACACTACACATAGACAATTACCCACAAAACAGCTAAAGCCTATGGTTGCCTTAAATATGGCTCCCAATCAGAGACAACCATAACCAGCTGTCTCTATTTGAGACCCAATTCAGGCAACCATAGACTTTCCTAGACACCTACACTGAACACTAAACCATCTACTCTACTAAACCCCCTAAACCATACAACACCCTAGACAATACAAAAACACACAAACTTCCCCATGTCACACCCTGACCTAACTAAAATAATAATGAAAACAAAGATAACTAAGGCCAGGGTGTGACAGGGGGGGAAAAGCTATTTAATCCATTTTAGAATAAGACTGTAACGTAACAAAATCTGGAAAAAGTCAAGGGGTCTGAATACTTTCCGAATGCACTGTATATATAAAGGAGGCACATTGCCATTTTAGGACCCCCATTATTACTGTGATTCAGAGCATTCTCTAAGGAGGTGAATAAAGTATGAGCCAATGTATCAGCCTAGTCATTCAGACCCTTGTACCCGATGTAGGAGACGACGGGGAAGCAGACTGCCTCGCATACTTTTGTCTAGGAGCTCTACAACTAAGATCAAGCTTAAAGTCTGGGGACTTATGAAGCAAAACAAGTATTACAATCTCAGCAAGATTGCAGAGACTAAGAGGTTCCATTGCTACTCATTAGGATTCTGGGGCTGGTTATTTGAACCCGTCCTCTGCATTTGAATTGCATTGTGAGGCTCAGGATAAGGACTAGGGACCAGAGGCATCTAGCCCGCCTTGGTGGAGGGTTGAAGGAGCTGAGGGTCCAAGGAGGCAGATCCCCCTCCTCCATCCCTCCCCAGTTCCCCCTTTGCCTCCAGACACTCCCTGTGTCCCATTACTCACATAGCAGAGAGATCTGACTCATCACCCAGGACCAAAACCCTGAATCAGCAGCACACAGGGAAAAAGAAAAGACAAAAAACAATCCCTCCCCGCCGCCTCTCGGGCTCATTTCTCCTGCTAAGCGTCGGCCGGTGGGACACTCTCCATTAGTGGCCATGAATAATGAAGGGGTATAATGAGTGTTACGTTGAGCCATGCACCTCCGCTCGAGCAGGGCCCTCCGAGGGTGGACAGGGGGCTGAGAGGGGGAGGCAAGGATACGGAGAGAGGGAGTGAGAGGAGAGGATGGGGAGAGAGGAAAGGAGAGGGAGAGAGGAGATGGGGAGATAGGAGAGGGGGGAGAGGTGATGGGGAGAGAGGAGAGAAAGAGGGTGGACCCCGCTTCATAGATCTGGAGGAAAATTGGGCCTCTTGGGTGTTTGGGGTGGATCGTCCCATCTGTCTTGTGGCAAGATGGGTTTTTCATTGGTGGAATCTTTTTTTATGGACTTCTTATCTAGTTTGCGTTTATTAATGCATTGCCCACAAAAGACGTTTGTGGAGAAAGTTTGGGTTTAGTTTAGTTCCACAAATCCATAGCTTAAGTGATGAAGAAGCCGTGCCTCTATCTGGGTTCATTGTAGGGTTTTTTCTTTTTGATTTATAGCTAGCTGATGCAGCGTTACTATACTACTATGGAGGCAAACTAAAACCTAAATATTTTATGGCTAATGACAAATAGAGATGTCTCTTTAAAGTATTCTAACCCAGTGGAATGGACCATGGCTTCACTATCTCATCCACCATTGTGTGTTCTCCGCTTCTGTACTAGAATCTGTACCAGGAACACCCCCTGCTAGCAGCCCCACATGGAGAGAGTGGGAGAGTACCCCCTGGTGGCAGCCCCACATGGAGAGAGAGGGAGAGCACCCCCTGGTGGCAGCCCCACGTGGAGAAAGAGGGAGAACACCCCCTGGTAGCAGCCCCACATGGAGAAAGAGGGAGAGAGAGTGAGAGCACCCCCTGGTAGCAGCCCCACATGGAGAGAGAGGGAGAGAGAGTGAGAGCACCCCCTGGTAGCAGCCCCACATGGAGAGAGAGGGAGAGCACCCTCTGGTGGCAGCCCCACGTGGAGAAAGAGGGAGAACACCCCCTGGTAGCAGCCCCACATGGAGAAAGAGGGAGAGAGAGTGAGAGCACCCCCTGGTAGCAGCCCCACATGGAGAGAGAGGGAGAGCACCCCCTGGTGGCAGCCCCACATGGAGAAAGAGTGAGAGCACCCCCTGGTAGCAGCCCTACATGGAGAGAGAGGGAGAGCACCCCCTGGTGGCAGCCCCACATGGAGAAAGAGTGAGAGCACCCCCTGGTAGCAGCCCCACATATAGAGAGAGGGAGAGCACCCCCTGGTGGCAGCCCCACATGGAGAAAGAGGGAGAACACCCCCTGGTGGCAGCCCCACATGGAGAAAGAGTGAGAGCACCCCCTGGTAGCAGCCCCACATGGAGAGAGAGGGAGAGCACCCCCTGGTGGCAGCCCCACATGGAGAAAGAGTGAGAGCACCCCCTGGTAGCAGCCCCACATAGAGAGAGAGGGAGAGCACCCCCTGGTGGCAGCCCCACATGGAGAAAGAGGGAGAGCACCCCCTGGTGGCAGCCCCACATGGAGAAAGAGTGAGAGCACCCCCTGGTAGCAGCCCCACATAGAGAGAGAGGGAGAGCACCCCCTGGTGGCAGCCCCACATGGAGAAAGAGGGAGAACACCCCCTGGTAGCAGCCCCACATAGAGAGAGAGGGAGAGTGGGGCTCCCTGTGGGGCTCCCTGGTGGCAGCCCCACATGGAGAAAGAGGGAGAACACCCCCTGATAGCAGCCCCACATGTAGAGAGAGGGAGAACACCCCCTGGTGGCAGCCCCACATGTAGAGAGAGGGAGAACACCCCCTGGTGGCAGCCCCACATGTAGAGAGAGGGAGAACACCCCCTGGTGGCAGCCCCACATGTAGAGAGAGGGAGAACACCCCCTGGTGGCAGCCCCACATGTAGAGAGAGGGAGAACACCCCCTGATAGCAGCCCCACATGTAGAGAGAGGGAGAACACCCCCTGGTGGCAGCCCCACATGTAGAGAGAGGGAGAACACCCCCTGGTGGCAGCCCCACATGGAGAAAGAGGGAGAACACCCCCTGATAGCAGCCCCACATGTAGAGAGGGAAAGCAATTCCTCAGTAAACTGAAGGAGGCATTCAAATCAGCAGGCTTTAGACTTTAGAACCTGATTAGTGATAAAGGCACACAAGAGGAGGAGAGATCTATCACATGTACAAATGAAGGCTCCTGCACCAAGTTGAGATGACAAGCAGCCCGCCATCCTTCAGCCGGCTGTCACAGGTTGATGGAGCGCTGTGGTGGAGGGAGAGCACACCATGACCTGTGACTGGCTGCCGTGGAGCAGGGGCCACTTGGCAGTGGTTAATTGGAAAGGTAATGGATTTGCATTCCTGGTCTCACACACAGCCAGAGGTGACAGGAGCAAGCATTGAGTTGGAGGGTATTTGCCAATGACAAGTCAAGTCCAGCCACCTTCCACTGTCCTTAGCACCACTCAAGCCTACCCAACCATCCAGTGCACTCTCACATGATGTGTGGGCACAGTCTGACCTACCCCATAGCCTTGCACTAAACACTGAGGCCAATCAGTGGGTAATCTACAGTGCTGAATGGTGATGGCCTATAGTGGACACCAGTGCCAGTGTTGAACTCTTTTGCGCCACGTGTGTGTACAACTTGTGCCATGTGATTTCATGCTCAGCCACACGTGCTGGAGGTTGGTGCCGTGTGAAGGGAAGGCAGGGAACGGTTTAACAGGGAACACATTCTCCTTTTTTTCTTCTCCTATATCTGGCATCACACTTCTGCATTATCCTCCATTTTGTACAGTTTAGTAATTTACCTGACACTTTTATCTAGAGCAGCTCACAGTAGCAAGTGCATACATTTTCATTCTATGTTGTACTGGTCCCCTGTGGGAATTGAACCCACAACCCTGGTGTTGAAAGCACCATGCTCTACCAACTGAGCCACATGTAACTCCCGGCTGTCATAGCTGGTTATGTCTCCCACCTCTCTTCTTCATATTATGTAGTTTGGTGAGGTTGTCTGGCCCCTCTTTTCTTCATATTATGTAGTTTGGTGAGGTTGTCTGGCCCCTCTCTTCTTCATATTATGTAGTTTGGTGAGGTTGTCTGGCACCTCTCTTCTTCATATTATGTAGTTTGGTGAGGTTGTCTGGCACCTCTCTTCTTCATATTATGTAGTTTGGTGAGGTTGTCTGGCACCTCTCTTCTTCATATTATGTCGTTTGGTGAGGTTGTCTGGCACCTCTCTTCTTCATATTATGTAGTTTGGTGAGGTTGTCTGGCCCCTCTTTTCTTCATATTATGTAGTTTGGTGAGGTTGCCTGGCACCTCTCTTCTTCATATTATGTAGTTTGGTGAGGTTGTCTGGCCCCTCTCTTCTTCATATTATGTAGTTTGGTGAGGTTGTCTGGCCCCTCTCTTCTTCATATTATGTAGTTTGGTGAGGTTGTCTGGCCCCTCTTTTCTTCATATTATGTAGTTTGGTGAGGTTGTCTGGCCCCTCTCTTCTTCATATTATGTAGTTTGGTGAGGTTGTCTGGCACCTCTCTTCTTCATATTATGTAGTTTGGTGAGGTTGTCTGGCACCTCTCTTCTTCATATTATGTAGTTTGGTGAGGTTGTCTGGCACCTCTCTTCTTCATATTATGTCGTTTGGTGAGGTTGTCTGGCACCTCTCTTCTTCATATTATGTAGTTTGGTGAGGTTGTCTGGCCCCTCTTTTCTTCATATTATGTAGTTTGGTGAGGTTGCCTGGCACCTCTCTTCTTCATATTATGTAGTTTGGTGAGGTTGTCTGGCCCCTCTCTTCTTCATATTATGTAGTTTGGTGAGGTTGTCTGCCACCTCTCTTCTTCATATTATGTAGTTTGGTGAGGTTGTCTGGCCCCTCTCTTCTTCATATTATGTAGTTTGGTGAGGTTGTCTGGCACCTCTCTTCTTCATATTATGTAGTTTGGTGAGGTTGTCTGGCCCCTCTCTTCTTCAGATTATGTAGTTTGGTGAGGTTGTCTGCCATCTCTCTTCTTCATATTGTGTAGTTTGGTGAGGTTGTCTGGCCCCTCTCTTCTTCATATTATGTAGTTTGGTGAGGTTGTCTGGCCCCTCTCTTCTTCATATTGTGTAGTTTGGTGAGGTTGTCTGGCCCCTCTCTTCTTCATATTATGTAGTTTGGTGAGGTTGTCTGGCCCCTCTCTTCTTCATATTATGTAGTTTGGTGAGGTTGTCTCCTAGCACCTTTGTTGTTATAAGAGGTTCCTATGTGAAGCCAAACCCAATTAGAGGTTATAGCTGAGATATTTCTTAACAGCCCTTTGCTGCTGTAGTTTGATGTGTGACTCAGAGATTCGTTTAGTGTGATGTGTCACATCTTTATTGGGAGGCAGCGTTTTCCCCAAACAACCCACTTTAATTTTCCCTTCAGAGCCCCTCTCCTAACGTTCCTCCTTCCATTCCCACTGATAGACAAACAGCAGGTAAGAGATGATGAGAAAACAGTCTTAGATGGGCTTTGATATTGATCTGGTTGGTAGATTGAATAACATGTCATTGTCCCTGCGCCTCTGAGTCAGACCTATTATTTAGACAGTACATGAGAGAGAATACCGAGTGGGCCTTCACCACATAACTCAAACCAGTTGAAGACAGTCGTCATTTGCCTTGCTGAGATCTGTTGTAATACTCTGGATGGGGAGAGGGGAATCGGGGGTGTTGGTGTGAAAGAGAGGACACATGGAATTGAAAAGGCGAACCTATTGTAATAGGAATTTGGAGTGTTAAGGACGAACAGTGGCATTGCGAAGGAAGAGGGGATTTTTCTTTGTGTGTCTGTGTGTTTGTGTTTCTGTGTGTGCTTGCGTTGGCTTGCAACTCCTTTGCCGACAATGGGTCAGTACAGTAGTAATTACTGAAGGTTTTGTCTCAATACAAAAAAGTAGGGTAGGAACAACAAATAGATACATACAAAAGATACAGAGTTGGGTTGTAAAGAGATGGAAACTAAATGTGACTCACCTCCTAGATTTGGTCTTATGTAGCAACATTTGAAATGGTGTTAATTACATTGGATAAAAGTAGTATAATCATACACTGCATTTTTGAGGAACAATGGGAAAGTAATTCGGCTTTGAAAGTTGATAAACTTGTAAACTCACTTTTGAGAAAATTGCCTTTGAATGTTTTGGTATCTAGTGAAGAGCTCTTCTTTGTCTACACCCATTTAGCATTGTTCACACCCTCTTAAGCTTTAGCCCCACCCATCTCGTTTCGCTCTCGGAGCGTTCAGAGTGCACACTTGACGCTCTGGCCGATGATTTGTTTACCTCTGGATAACATGAAAACAGCCCAACCAGCTCTGCTGGCCACAATTCATTACGCTTTTTTTTGCCGACATTTACAGACACCGGCCATATTCAACAGGTGTTGTACACTTTAGCTTAAGACATGTAGCTGGCTAGCTACAATGAACCTGGCTAGGTAAACAACATGTAAGATCACACACGTCACATAACGTTATCTAACGAGCCAGCCAGCTAACGTTAGCTAGTTAAACAACAATGACGATAGTGCCAAATCATGTCGTTACTACCCTGCTTGAATCTGCTGAGAGCTAACCAACCAGGTTCAATGCTAGCTAGCTAACATTAGGCTCTAACTAGCAAAGCAAACGGCTCTGGGATATGAATAATAACGTCATACATGTAACATTAGCTAGGGAGCCAGCCAGCTAACGTTAGCTAGCTAGCTAACAGTACACTTTAGCTTGAAATGAAACCACTTTCTGTCAAAATTAGAAACGTGTAATATCTGAAAATGTAGCTAGCTAGACTATCTTACCGGTATACATCATCATGCATGATGGGCGCGTTTCCCTCACGGATGCCATGCCACGGTTGCCCTTAGTTTGTAGATGTAATCCGGAGACAGGAGTTTTCTCCATCACTTTAGCTATCATACTCTAATTCCACTAATTTCAAAACTCAAGCCTCCCGAAGTAGAGAGCAACACTTATGCAGCTCCACTTGTCACGTTCCTGACCTGTTTTCCATTGTTTTTGTATGTGTTTAGTTGGTCAGGGCGTGAGTTGGGGTGGGCATTCTATGTTATGTGTTTCTATGTTGGGTTAAATGTGTTGCCTGATATGGTTCTCAATTAGAGGCAGGTGTTTGACGTTTCCTCTGATTGAGAACCATATTAAGGTAGGCTGTTCTCACTGTTTGTTTGTGGGTGATTGTTCCTGTGTCTGTGTCTGTTTGCACCACACGGGACTGTTTCGTTTGTTCATTCGTTTGGCTAGTCTTTCCTGTTCGTGCGTTCTTCGTGTCTTTATGTAAGTTCTTATGTTCAGGTCAGTCTACGTCGTTTGTTATTTTGTAATCAATTCAAGTGTTCTTCGTGTTTCGTCTTTCATTTAATAAATTCATTATGTCTACATTCAACGCTGCATTTTGGTCCGACCCTTACTCCTCCTCCTCATCCGAGGAGGAGGCATTAGACAGCCGTTACACCACTACACTATATATATTTTTTAAAAGCTGCGTTGGACAGGATTACCAACACAGAATGACTAGCTCAAATAGACAGAAGCCTTCTATATAGCAGACCAAAATGAACTCCTCTCTCGGCATGTCCAGCCCACTCAGCCCACTTAACAATTGTATTCGTATTGACAGATGGCATACAAGTTTGTTATTAAGGCACATGAACGTTCACAAGTTCCAGAAGTATTTCTGCCAAAAAACTAATTTTGATTAAAAAAAATCTAAAATCAAATGGCTCTCCTGTGAAGTTGTGACATGCAACATATGCCTAGTTTCCTGAAATGGGTTACAAATGGAGTCTTGCCAGCCAGCTAGGGGTTGTAAAGAGATGGAAACAAAATGGGGTCTTGCCAGCCAGACAGTTAGGTGTTTGTAAAGAGACGGAAACAAAATGGTGTCTCGCCTGCCATCCAGGCAACTAGGGGTTGTAAAGAGACGGAAACAAAATGGAGTCTCGCCAGCCAGTCAGGCATCTAGCTTAATTTAAAAGCCCTCTTCTGTCTAACAGGATATTAAGGGAGATGGTATCCATCTCCGAACACATTTATCTAGCTTATATCAGCTGTAATACCAGATTGGCAAGGGGAATGGCAGTGGCAGAGCATGTGGCAGACAGCTGGCGAACGAGGGGGGCCTCTTTTTCTGTAGGACTTAATCTATTAGGCAGCCCATTGAGGTAGTATGATGTGAACATTAGTGTTAGTCATAAATAAAATGCTCTCAAGGACATGTTAGCGTAGAACTTGGGGCTTTGCAGGGGTAGAAAAACACATAACCCCCATTGAATATTGGACTGAGAAAACAAACCCAGTGAGTACGGGATAAGAGCTTGAGTTCAAAGGTCAGATCCAATAGATATATGGTGATGTTAAAATCAAACAGAATGATGTTCGGAGCAGCTTGTACATACAGATGGATGGCAGGGGATCGTTATTGGGAAATACTTGTGTTAAGAATCTGCAGATAAATGCCATCCCATCTTCAAAGGACAGTGACCCTGTTTGCCACAGAATGACCCTTATCTCCAGGTTCAGGAGATGCCCTAGATTTGTCACTGGAACCCGACAGGCTGATTTAAAAAATTCCTCATGGCAGTGCCTCTCCTAATCGAATTTAGTGAGAAGACAAGTGAATGAGTGATGCATTTCAACGAGTGGTTGTCCGGGCCAAGCCAGGAAAAAGTTTGCCTCACAGAGAGAGAGAGAGGACTTGAGGTGATGATGGGTGTAAAGGGTTGGCGGTGACAGTGGGGGTATGGGCGTTCCCCGAGACATTAAAAGGGGTGAATTATGAAGTGCGTAAGGCAAAGTGACAGAGAGAAATAGCGATGTCCACGCTCCAATTCATCACCTGCTTATCATTGCAAATCTGCCCGTTGTCGTCCCGGTGCAGTCCGAACCCTCTCTGACATAAATGAAGGGAGACACTGGTAAAATGTCAGAGACACGAGGAGATACGCGATGAAGAAAAGAAAGGGCCAAGTGAAGGAGGGATGAATTTCAACGGTTGTCTAGTCCAAACAAGGACAAAGTTTGCCTCGGAGAGAGAGAGAGGTTGAGGTGATTATGGGTGTAAAGCGTAGGTGTGTGGAGGGGGGGGGGGGCGTTCCCTGAGACGTTAAAAAGGGTGAAATACGAAGCGTAAAAGGCAAAGTGACAGACAGAAATAGCGACGTCCGCGCTCCGATTCATCATCTGCTTATCATTGCAAGTCTGCCCGCTGTCGTTCCGGTGCAGTCCGACCCCCTCTCTGGCGTAAACGAAGGGAGGCACGAGGAGGATACGCGATGAAGAAGACACTAAGCGATGACTTCTACCTAGCTCTGTTTAATCGGCAGACCCCTATGCTTTTGATCACTTCTGACCCGGGCTGATAGAAATGAAAGGTTCCAGCATTGAAGGACACCTCATGTTTTAATTACACTTTGGGTGTTCCTTAATGGGAAGCTTTTTCTCTAGGATGCTCAATGCTTTCTCCATTACACTTCCTGTAATTGGCTATTCCCCCTCCTCTTTCTCCACTAGTCTTAAAACCCCTCTGCTGTTGTGTAAAAAGGGAGTGATAGAGCAGCCTGGTCACCAGAAACACGTCAATTTTGACGTTTGAGAAGGTCTTGAGGACGTCAATAAATGTCTTCCTCGACACTCACCAAAATGTTTACAAAAAACTATGGGACAGCACTGGGCTCAAATTCACAACACTCACAGCCAGAACATGCTGCTTAAACAAATGGGTCACAGCATTTCACAATTATTCAGCAAGCAGGGAGAGTATTTGATGATACTAAATGGAAACAGCACATTTTTGGTTTTATGCTTTCCCCAAACCATAGCCCTAGCCTTAACCCCTGAAATGAATACCTAAACTTAACCCTTAGAGTTGTTTCTGTTTAAGCCCTGTAACCGTACGGAATGAACCCTGTAACCAAATCAAAATCACATTTTATTGGTCTCATACACATATTTAACTGAAGTTATTGCGGGTGTAGTGAAATGCTTGTGTTCCAAGCTCCAACAGTGCAGTGGTTTCTAACAATTCACAACAATACACAAATCTAAAAGTAAAAGAATGGAATTAAGAAAGTATTAATATTAGGAAGAGCAGTGTCGGACTGCCATTGACTAAAATACAGTAGAGTAGAATACAGTATATACATTAGAGATGAGTAAAGCAGTATGTAAGCATTACTAAAGTGACTAGTGTTCCATTATTAAAGTGGTCAGTGATTCCATGTCTATGTATAAGGGGCAGCAGCCTCTAAGGTGCACCTTCTTTTGCACCTTCTTCACCACACTGTTTGTGTCGGTGGGCCATTTCAGATTGCCAGTGATGTGTACGCCGAGGAACTTGAAGCTTTCCACCTTCTCCACTGCGGTCCCGTAGCTGTGGATAGGGGCGTGCTTCCTCTGCTGTTTCCTGAAGTCCAATATCAGCTACTTCGCTTTGTTGACATTGAGGTAGAGGTTATTTTCCTGCTACCACTCCGCCAGGGCTCTCACCTCCTCCCTGTAGGCTGTCTCGTCATTGTTGGTAATCAGGCATACTACTGTTGTGTCCTCTGCAAACTTGATGATTGAGTTGGAGGCGTGCATGGCCACGCAGTCATGGGTGAACAGGGAGTACAGGAGGGGACTGAGCACGCACCCTTGTGGGGCCCCTGTGTTGAGGATCAGCGAAGTGGAGTTGATGTTTCCTACCTTCACCAGCGTCAGAAAGTCCAGGACCCAGTTGCACAGGGCGCAGTTCAAACCACGTGGAATTAATGTGTTAAAATTAGACATTTATCCACATTACGTCAAATCCGACTCGATCGTAAGATACGTGTCCGCTCTTCCCTCTACTTCTACACCATATAATTTCTCTTCCCTCTACTTCCACACCATATCATTTCTCTTCCCTCTACTTCCACACCATATCATTTCTCTTCCCTCTACTTCCACACCATATCATTTCACTTCCCTCTACTTCCACACCATATCATTTCACTTCCCTCTACTTCCACACCATATCATTTCTCTCCCCTCTACTTCCACACCATATAATTTCACTTCCCTCTACTCCCACACTATATCATTTCCCACAGTTTCCCTGCTGGTCATCTGACCCAGGGCTCTACATTCACTGGGATTTTACAGAGCATCTCTCATGTCTCGTTGTAGGGGTGTAACGTCTGGGGCCTGATTAAGCATGCCTATCATAAAACAGGACAAAATGGCTGCCACCGAAAGGGGATGGAGACAGTAAAAGGGGTGGTTACGTGCTTGTAGCTGGGAAAAGTGCTATGTTGTGAAATGTCCTACAACAAAACCTTTACTTTAAATAAGGCTATGTGTGTCTAGAATGTCAGACAAGTGTAGCATATCTGTGGTTAGCATGCGGGCTCTGAAAGCCAGTCACTTCCTGCATCTCCGGTCTAGACATCCAAGCCATGAATAAATACAATAGAGATCACCCCTATTGGCCCCTCAGATTTATCAGTGAACCTTGTGTTCAAACAATGAATATGAAAGCTCTTTTCCGTGCACCCCTGACCTGACTTGAACACAATACTGCATAGCAGGCAGAGGAGGAGGAGGCGTCTGCATGTGATGCAGAACACACACGCAGGTCCCATCGCAAATAGACTTTGTAATGGAAGTGGGTCATGTGAGCACAGCACATACGCTGATGGAGCAGGGAAAAGGCGTAGCATCGATTTTTTTTTACAGCATAGAACATAATATGCAATGAGAGAGAAGTGGTCCTATCTACCCAGTTGTCTTGCCATGCCGGTGAACATGTTGTTCCTTCCTCACACATCCAGGACCGTAGGCGTCACGAAACAAGCAATAACGGGAGAAATAATGAGCTCATGTAATGTCCTCGCATACTCCTGGCTAGCTGGGTGAGGGGTGAATCTCAGCTGTGGTTGTTGTGAGAAGGTCCTCTGGGGGATGCAGATGGAGGTGGACACAGAAAGAGAGGAGAGGGGGCATAATAGTCTACCTCCCTGCCCCAGGGAATTCTGGGGCAGTGAGGTGAGGAGGACTGGTCACTCTAGCCCTGCCACCCACAGGGCAGGGTGTGTCTGTGTGCGTGTGCTTGTGTGTGCTTGTGTGTGCGTGTGTTTGGAGCTATAATACACCTTTCCCAGCAGAGTGGCATAGAGGATGTAGTGCCGTGTGCTCGTGGTAGCTCACAAGCTGTTTGTGTGTGTGGGTATGCACTATAGTTTTCGACCCGGTCTAGAGAAATGTGTGTGGATGCCACCCGGCGCCTATTTATAATGTGGGGATGTCTGTATGTATTTCCACATATGAGAGGACAAAGGTACAGTTGTAATTCTGCAGTATTGTGTGTGACCATGAATAATTATGTCAATTTGTTTGCATGTATTTAGCCCTTTGTGCGTTCACTCCATACCTGCCCTTTGCAGGAACACTGATTTCACCTCATCTGTGTTTTTAGCTGGCGGGTTGCGTGCTGCATTCCTGAGTAGACCTCGCATCCCCAGATTAATGCTGGAGGCCCATTAACCTGAGCTTGATTGATATCAGCTGATGAGAAACTACAGGCTCCTGTGAAATAGATTGATTGATGTCACACACCCACACAGATACTTCCGGAATACTAATGAAGAAATAGGTTTTGTCCCCAAAAATGACCGTTTCATTAGTGTGGAGTTCAGACAGCACGGGGCCTCCCAGATGCATGTCCTGCTCTGGGTAAAATGAGAGCTTGGGACTATAAGGTTCTATCTGCAAAAAGATCATTGGCAGATAATTGGCTTTAAAGTTCCAAACCCTCATTGGTTTGATTGGTGTCAGGGATTTTTTATCTAGTATTCTTTCGAACTTAACAACATGAATTGGGGTATTTAGAGTACTATATAGGTAGAGAACATTGAACAGAACAAGACCATGACAATAACTACATTACTAAAATACAGATAGAACCATATAGTCCCAAGCTCTCGAAAAACTGAAACCCCACCGGGCACGCGAGCCCTGGACAGTTCCAGGAGTAATATTGTACATATTTACATAATGAATACATATTACAATATCACATTTGCATAATATTAGAATAGTGTCGTAATCTTGCAGCAAGATGGAGCGTCTAGCAACAGGGAATCCTCCTAGAGTGGGGGGGAACTCATCTATTGGTCACAGAAGCAGTACTACATTAAGGGAAAGGGGGATACCTAGTCAGTTGTCCAACAGAATGTATCTTCCGCATTTAACCCAACCCCTCTGAATCAGAGAGGTGCAGGGGCTGCCTTAATCGATGTCATCGACGCCCGGGGAACAGTAGGTCAACTGCCTTGCTCATGGGCAGAATGACAGATTTGTACCTTGTCAGCTCAGGGATTCGATCCAGCAACCTTTCAGTTACTGGCCCAACGCTCTAACCACTAGGCTACCTGCCACCCCTTACCGTGGAAAGGATTGATACCAAATAATGTACCTTGCAGTGGTAGGGAAATATGAGCAGTCTTTGGTTGATTATATGTGGTATTCTAGTCAGAATTCACAGGCTAAGGTACACAGCTGTTTATGTACCCTGACACTTCTGGGCGTGTTCTAGTGGGCGATGCAGTGATGTAAGATCATGTGTTAATGTGCTAAGGTAGGTCATTTTGTGTCTCTGGAAAAGCTTCCAGGTTTTCAACCGCTGCTCAACACTGGAAAAACTGCCGGGTTGATTGTTTTAATGCTTGCTGTATGTGTATGTATGTAGAGCCTAAAAATGTGTTTGTGTGTGAAAAGAGGCACTGCATTGCATTGAATTGTTGACTGTCTGATCTGCTGCTTGCCTCTGCTATCCCTCCTTCCAACAGGGTTTACCCCATGAGGCCTGGTCCGCTTCCAGCTGCCTGTCTTTGCCAGGGCCTGGATTTGGCCTCTGGGCTGGTGGTTGGGTGCTCTAGCCTCGGATAGCCTGTCTACTCTGCCCTGTAGTATCCATGGTTTACTGGCAGGCTCCACTAGTGCTCCTTCGGCCCCAGGCTCTGTATCCACCTTACTCACTGAGTAGGCCAGCCTTTCCCCTGTCCAGCCAAATGCTAAGGACATCATTCTTTTTCCTCCTCATCCACACTCCTCCATATCTTTCTCTTCATCCCATTCTCATATTGAGCTGTTTAGCCGGCACAGGCCTCGTAGACGAGGTCTTTAGAGGAGAGAGGCCCACAGAGACATTCTACTGATGAGTGGATGGCCATTGAGGGAGGCAGGGACACAGAAGAGAGAGAAAGAGGGAGAGAGAGGGTGATGTGAGCAGTGTTTGCCAGGCCAAGAGATCTCCACCTGCTCACCACTCTTTGCTAATTGGTTGTCTAACTGTGGTAGCCGTGCGAACACTGTGGGAGGACAGCGCTGGGAATTCTCTGCATGTCTGCAATCTCTCCATCACCCACTCCCTCTGTCCTTCCTTCCTCTCTCTCTCCTTCTGTGTCCTGTATGGATACACAACATTAAAGTTTCTTAAGACATTGCATAAGACCACCTCACAGGAAGTTTCAAATGGAATACATTTGTAGCTCAGTTGAACCAGTATACCATAACAGTTTCAGTTGTCTGATCATGTTGAACCAGTATACCATAACAGTTTCAGTTGTCTGGTCATGTTGAACCAGTATACCATAACAGTTTCAGTTGTCTGGTCATGTTGAACCAGTATACCATAACAGTTTCAGTTTTCTGGTCATGTTGAACCAGTATACCATAACAGTTTCAGTTGTCTGGTCATGTTGAACCAGTATACCATAACAGTTTCAGTTGTCTGATCATGTTGAACCAGTATACCATAACAGTTTCAGTTTTCTGGTCATGTTGAACCAGTATACCATAACAGTTTCAGTTGTCTGGTCATGTTGAACCAGTATACCATAACAGTTTCAGTTGTCTGGTCATGTTGAACCAGTATACCATAACAGTTTCAGTTGTCTGGTCATGTTGAACCAGTATACCATAACAGTTTCAGTTGTCTGATCATGTTGAACCAGTATACCATAACAGTTTCAGTTGTCTGATCATGTTGAACCAGTATACCATAACAGTTTCAGTTGTCTGGTCATGTTGAACCAGTATACCATAACAGTTTCAGTTGTCTGGTCATGTTGAACCAGTATACCATAACAGTTTCAGTTGTCTGGTCATGTTGAACCAGTATACCATAACAGTTTCAGTTGTCTGGTCATGTTGAACCAGTATACCATAACAGTTTCAGTTGTCTGGTCATGTTGAACCAGTATACCATAACAGTTTCAGTTGTCTGGTCATGTTGAACCAGTATACCATAACAGTTTCAGTTGTCTGATCATGTTGAACCAGTATACCATAACAGTTTCAGTTGTCTGGTCATGCGAAGATATCCAGACACATTTTACCCTCCCAGGAAGTGGTAGGCTCTGCTGCTCCGTGTGTGAGTGGCAGCTAATGCCTTAGTGAGATGTTTGCTAAGGTAAGCCATCACATACAGTATGCATTGCTCCAGATAGAAGCCATTCTAAAGGAAGTTTGTGTTTTCAACCGCCAGGCCTCAGGGAGAGGTTATCTGAGCTTGGCCATTTCCAACTGAACACATAGGCTGACGGTATTCCTTGCTCCAGGGAGAACTCATTCTCTCCAGATAGTTGTGTGTTCCAGTGTTCCAACAACCAGGCGTCCTAACTGTCTCTACAGGCAGTGGCTCACTCCGGGAAATGCATCCCCCAAGCTTGCCTTTGAACTAGAATTGGAACGGTGCAGGTAATAAGAATGTTCCTGGGGAAAAATTCCACCCCAGGGGTCCTCAAAGCCTAACACTGTTCTGATGTAGAGACTTAAGTCAAATCGTTCCTCGCTGTGTGTGCTCCCTTGTGTGTGTGTCTGTGTGTGTGTGCATTCATCTGTGTGTGTGTGTGTGTGTGTGTGTGTGTGTGTGTGTGTGTGTGTGTGTGTGTGTGTGTGTGTGTGTGTGTGTGTGTGTGTGTGTGTGTGTGTGTGGTACACCCTCTGAGGGTCTGGAGAGGTAGATAAAACCTATCCCTTACAGTGGTGACACAAGATCCACGGAGATGGGAAGCGATACGCTCTTTATGTTCTGTTAATTGCTCTTAATTTTTCTTCGAGGGTTCTCGAGGCCGGGGCCTATGCTTTGGATTGAAATGATCTTAATCTGGCGCCGGAGCGCGGAGATTTTTAACCGGCTCTCATTCTCAATAAAGCCCTGACAAAAGGGGGAGCTTACACCTACAAGATACAGTATGAAGGTGTATCAGCCAACCAGGAAGTGTCTGACAATTGTGGGGGATGTAGTCTTTATTAGAATAGGGGACTATTGATGATGAATTGCTGAATAGGCGAACGCTATAATGGTTGAGCAAAGCACCATTGATGAGAGGAAGGAAGTGCCCACTTAGCTAATGAATGGTGACGAGTGGCCACTTTTAATTACTAGTGCTTTACCAAAGAGGTTGTGACGAGCGGTGGCTTGGTACTCCCTCTCATGTTGATATGGGTGTGGCTGAGACGCAGAGAGATTCGGTTTCAGAATCACAGCTAGCGGCCGGCTTTTAAAGACTTGCCTTTTTTCTTCTTAAAATACATTGACCCCGGAGGAATCTATGCACTCGGGAGTGAAAGTAAGAAGAAGGAAAAAAGAGAGAGAGAAGAAAAGTACATATCCAGGCATCACAAATGAAATGATGCCAACGTACACACCGCGAGAGATTAGGGCAGATCATTTTTCTTTAATACATATTATGGAGACAGTTAAGGGGGACAAAGCCCGTCTTCCTGGAAAACAGCACGTCAATTTCAATTTCAAGGTTCTTCGATGCACGGGTATCAACCAAGAGCATATGTGTGAGGCCAGCACTGACTTCCCAGAGCCGGGCAGACCAATCATCAGCAAGCAGGGGCATGTTTACATAGTCAGGAAAAATAGACGCCTGCAACCACAGTGGAAAGAAGGGATGAGGGACAGAGAAAGTGTATACAGGATTATAGATGCTCCCTCAAGCATTTGAATCGCTGTTGTGGGGTTTATTAATCCTATATAAAAATGTATTGCCGTTTCACAAGTATTCTAATCTTGTTGCATGTGAGAATGGTATATCACATACACATATGTTGCTTATCTCACTGTGGACAAAAGAACACAGGCAGTCATATGCACCCTTTACCCATGTTCAGTGTTATGACCATAGAATTAGGAATTAGAATACATTCTGTAACTTTGAGGGTTGATGACACAGCCCCTCTAGAAATTGAATAGGATCTCCATGGTAATGACTGCTTCATGACTATTTCTGATCATGCTACATATTTAAGGTTTATACCAGGGATCATCAACTAGATTCAGCCGACAGGCTTATTTGCTTCTTGAGCGGATGGCCCGCGGGGCGGAACATCATTTCAAATATTTTGTAGACTGCAAATTGACCTCAAGTAGCCCAAACAGATACAATATTTGGCTAAAACATAGTCATTTCAAACCTGGCTTACCTTTCTATGCGATCATGTGTCTCTCTATTATGCCTGGGAATACCTGGGAACAGATTTCCAAAATGTAAAATCACTTGGAGAAAATCTCCACGGGCCGCCTGTTGGGGACAGTGGCATATAATGTATCGCATGGTGAACAAAGGAACACACGTCCACAGACTACGATGATGACTATAACAGTGTAATGACTTTATCAGTCTCCGGCACACGGAGATGCCTTTAACCTCTAACACCTCCCAAACCCGGATCCGGGAGCACCCCCATCAGTAGAAAAGCTACTAGCATAGCCTAGCATAGCGTCACAAGTAAATACTAGCATCTAAATATCATTAAATCACAAGTCCAAGACACCAGATGAAAGATACACTTCTTGTGAATCCAGCCATCATTTCTGATTTTTAAAATGTTTTACAGGGAAGACACAATATGTAAATCTATTAGCTAACCACGTTAGCAAAAGACACCACTTTTCTTACTCCACCATTTTTTTACTGCATCAGTAGCTATCACAAATTCGACCAAATAAAGATATAAATAGCCACTAACCAAGAAACAACTTTATCAGATGACAGTCTGATAACATATTTATTGTATAGCATATGTTTTGTTAGAAAAATGTGCATATTTCAGGTATAAATCATAGTTTACCATTGCAGCCACCATCACAACTCTCCCCAAAGCGACTAGAATAACTACAGAGAGCAACGTGTATTACCTAATTACTCATCATAAAACATTTCTTAAAAATACACAGCGTACAGCAATTGAAAGACACAGATCTTGTGAATCCAAGTGTTTTACAGCGAAAACACAATATATCGTTATATTAGCTTACCACAATAGCAAACCACACAACAGCATTGATTCCAGCCAAACATAGCGATAACGTATTCACCACCAAAATATATTAATTTTTCACTAACCTTCACAGAATTCTTCAGATGACAGTCCTGTAACATCATATTACACAATGCATATAGAGTTTGTTCGAAAATGTGCATATTTAGCCGCACAAATCGTGGTTATACAATGAGAAAAGTTGCCAAGCTGCCCAGAAAATGTCGGGCGCCATCTTGGAGAGGCACCTATTCTAATCAATAAATAATCATAAACTTGACTAAAAAATACAGGGTGGACAGCAAATGAAAGACAAATTAGTTCTTAATGCAATCGCTTTGTTACATTTTTAAAATTAACGTTATTGCGCAATACAGCGTGCGCTAAAGCAAGGCTACACTGAAATTAATGGCGGCTTATGCATTTAACATTTTTCAACAGAACAACGATTTATCAGCATAAATAGTTCTTACTTTTTGATGAACTCCCATCAGAATCTTGGGAAAGGTGTCCTTTGTCCAAAACAATCGTCTTTTGGTTGAAAGATGTCCTCTTGTCCTGTCGAAATAGCCGCTAACGTTCGGCATGTGCCGGAAAGGTGTCCAACTCTTGAAAGCGCGTCACAAAGAAATACCAGAAAATCGCAATAAACTGATATAAATTGCTATAAGTCGGTTTAAATTAACTACCTTATGATGTCTTTAACAACTATAACGAATAAAAACATGACCGGAGATATAGAACTGGCAAAACGAAAGCTTGGCAGGAGGCCACTCTGATGTCCCTACTGCGCCAGGCGCACCGTTGAAAAGGACGGTACTTCCGCTCCAGGGTCTTATATAAGGTCCCAGATTGCGCAATCCACTCCATTCAAATTCTCACCACTTACTGACATCTAGAGGAAGGCGTATGCAGTGTTTGTAGCCCCACAGCGTACATAGGGACTTATAAACTGACCCCAGAACAGGGACCTCGATTTCAGAAATCTCACTCCCTGACAGGAAATGTGCTGCAGAATGAGTCCTGTTTCACTCAGAGACATAATTCAAACGGTTTTAGAAACTAGAGAGTGTTTTCTATCCAATAGTAATAATAATATGCATATTGTACGAGCAAGAATTGAGTACGAGGCAGTTTAATTTGGGAACCAATTTATACAAAGTCGAAATAGCACCCCCCATAGGCACAAGAAGTTTTAAGACCCTCTAGCCTAGGCAGTGCATAGCGAGGCAAAACGGGCCAATCCAAATAGAAAAGCTATTTCATTAAATGTGCCATCATGGCATTTGATAAGCGAGGGAGTATATTATCCCTGCTGGGTATGTAGCGGTGGGAGGGTGATTGGAAGGGAACGGTCTCCATGCATTGCGCTCAGTTTAGACCACGCAGAGACGCCTCTCGCAAGTCGCTGTAGTCGCTACACCCTATCCTCATGCATTACTACGGAATACCTCATTAAACGGGGTAAAGCCACGGCTGCCGTATTAATGTGGAGGGACTTGATTTATAACACAGGGGCAGGATTATAGAGCAAAGTTACGATTTTAAAAAAGTATTATTTAAATTATTCCAATTACAGATTCCGATTACATTAATCTCATTGTGATTAAAACATTTGGCGTGAAACATTTATGCAACAAGCACAGAAAATCGAATAAGATATTTGGCACAAAACCTGTCCCACTAAGATCTTTATAGTGATAGTGAACAAACCACTGTTGCGGCTGAATTATGCTCTTTGATAAAAATACATTTGTTTGACTCTAACTGTTCCCTTAACTACAAAATGGTGTTGAAATAAGAAATCATAAAAGTCCACAGGTAAAAGCTTTAATTATTGTTTCCTCCCTTTTTTACTTAGCAATCTAACAGGTTATATTAACTCTAATTGAATACAATAAGATTTTAGGCTTTGTTATTTCAAATTACACAGTTAGAGGTACGAGTTATATTTCTTCTAAATAAGAGATGTTGTTTCCAGTAGAGGCACATACGAGACTAATCAAAGCTCAGAGCAGACAGGAGGAGAGATGAGGAGAGAGTTGTAACTCATGTTATTTGTTAACCTGTTTGGGCTGCAGCCCGACACCGGTACACTTATGACAACATCCAGCTCAAGTGCAGGGCGCGAAATTCAAAAGATATTTTTTTTAAATATTTAACTTTCACACATTAACAAGTCCAAGACACCAGATGAAAGGTGCACATCTTGTGAATCAAGCCAACATGTCCGATTTTTAAAATGTTTTACAGGGAAGACACAATATGTAAATCTATTAGCTAACCATGTTAGCAAAAGACACCACTATTCTTACTCCATTAGTTTCTTACTCCATCACTAGCTATCAGAAATTCGGCCAAATAAAGAAATAAATAGCCACTAACCAAGAAACAACCTCATCAGATGACAGTCTGATAACATATTTATTGTATAGCATATGTTTTTTTCGAAAAATGTGCATATTTCAGGTATAAATCATAGTTTACATTGCAGCTACAATCAGAAATTGCACCGAAAGCAGCCATAATATTTACAGACACCAACGTCAAATACCTAATTACTCATCATAAAACATTTCTGAAAAATACATAGTGTACAGTAAATGAAAGACAGGCATCTTGTGATGCCAGACAATATTTCCGATTTATTAAGTGTTTTACAGCGAAAACAAAATGTAGCGCTATATTAGCGTAGCCACAATAGCCAGAAACACTTGGGCGCCCACGACCAGTTCACATGCACGACAGATATATGAAATAACATCATAAATTGGGTCTTACTTTTGCTGATCTTTCATCAGAATGTTGAACAAGGTGTCCTTTGTCCAGATGAGTCGTTGTTTGGATTCAGAATGGCAACTTTCTCTCTCCATTTAGCAAGCGTGCTAGCCGGGTTGCACGGATCTCTCCATGTAAACAAACGGAAGAGAACGGAACACGGCAAAACTCCCGAAAAAATTTCAATAATCTGATGAAACTATATTGAAAAAACATACGTTACGATGATATGGTGACATGTATCAAATAAAATCTAAGACGGAGATGTTAGTCGTCCATAACGGGAGCAAAACAGAACGCATATCCATGTCCAAGTCGCGCGCTTCAGAGTACCGGAAGTGGACGGTCACGTCAAAGAAATAGCTTTTATTCCACCTCAGACCAAGATAAACACAAAATTTCTTCTCTCACATCCTCTTGACACCCAGAGGAAGGCGTAAGAAGTGTACGTAGACTCTTACGTATCATGACCATGTATAGGCAGGAAGTTGAACAGAGCATATATTTCTGACATTCCACTTCCTGGTCAGGAAAAGTGCTGCATAATGAGTTCTGTTTCACTCAGAGAAATAATTCAAACGGTTTTAGAAACTAGAGAGTGTTTTCTATCCAATAGTAATAATAATATGCATATTGTACGAGCAAGAATTGAGTACGAGGCCGTTTGAAATGGGCATCTTTTATCTGGCTACTCAATACTTTCCCTTGCAGCCATAACAGGTTTTAATTAGCCCGTACACCCATTATCTTCGAATGAGCACCAGACTACAGAAACTTAAGTCAACCTCTGACTCCTTGTCTGACACATGACCTCACCCGGAGACTCATCTCAAAGCCACGTGAACTATTGAACAGGTACATGTTGTCAGTTTAGATATGCAAGTAATAAGTAACTGCCAGAGGTAGAGAGAGGGAGAGAGAGCGAGAAAGAGAGAGTTAGTTTTGTGTGAGCGTTTGATGTGTAAAACTAGCAGAGATCAACCGAGGTGCAGGTCGAGTGATTGACTCATTCATTCGAGGCCTCCTACAGAATAATCCTGACACCCCTGAACCAGGCCCAGCAGCGAGGCAAATTGTCAAGTGATTCAATTTCCTGTCTGCACTTGTCAAGTTTTTTTTTTTTCACCCTCCGCCTACCGGGATTGATGTTGTTTTCTGCGCTCGCTTTTTTTTCTTTGTCATAAAGTGCACTTTCCTTTGAGTTTCAACCATAGAAAAATCTATTTGAAATCTCTCGGAACCAAAGTTCCCTTTTTAGCAAATGAAAACATTTATTCTCCTTGATATTTCCTGAGCGAGGAGAGTACACCTCGGAAAATGGAATGCATTCACACCTCGGAAAATGGAATGCATTCACACCTCGGAAAATGGAACGCATTCTCGGCAATGGCGGAATGTGTGTTCTCTGTACGTATGAACGCATCATCACTGATGAACATTGAACACATAGGAACAGACAGACGATGTAAAGGTAACTGCCAAAATAATATAAACATTTGAGTAAATGAGGGATACAAGAAGCAGGCGCTGCCACACAGGTGTGGTTCTTGAGTTAATTACGCAAATAGCATCCCCTAATGCCTAGGGTCATGTATAAATTGCCCAGTTGCCCATTGTTTTGTCTTCCATAGCTAGAAGGAGAGATCTCTGAAAGAGGGGTCTCAAAGGACCATAGGGGGTTACGTGTGTGTGTGTGTGGGTGGGTGGGTGGGTGGGTGGGTGGGTGGGTGGGTGGGTGGGTGGGTGGGTGGGTGGGGGTGTGTGTGGGTGTGGGTGGGTGGGGGTGTGGGTGTGGGTGTGTGTGTGTGTGTGTGTGTGTGTGTGTGTGTGTGTGTGAGTTACCAGATCTCAACCCAATGGGAGATTCTGGAGTGGCACCTGAGACAGCGTTTTTTTCCATCAACAAAACACCAAATTATGTAATTTCTCATGGAAGAATGGTGTTGCATCCAGACACTTGTAGAATCTATGTCTCGCTGTTCTGGCTCGTGGTGGCCCAATGCCCAACGCCCTATTAAGACACTTTATGTTGGTGTTTCATTTATTTTGGCAGTTACCTGTATATCATAGTACACAGAGGACCGTATTCAGTATTCAGACCCATTGAATTTTTCCACATTATGTTACGTTACAGCCTTATTCTAAAATGGATTAAATAGTTATTTTTACTCAATAATCTACACACAATACCTCATAATGACAATGCAAAAACAGGTTTTGAGCAAATTAAAACACAAAAACTGAAAGATCACATTTACATAAGTATTCAGACCTTTTACTCAGTACTTTGTAGAAGCACCTTTGGCAGCGATTTCATCCTCAAGTCTTCTTGGGTATGATGCTACAAGCTTGGCACACCTGTATTTGGGAAGTTTCTCCCATCCTTCTCTGCAGATCTCTCAAGCTTTGTCAGGTTGAATGGGGAGCGTCTCTGCACAGCTATTTTCAGGTCTCTCAAGAGATTTTTGATCGGGTTCAAGTCCGGGCTCTGGCTGAGCCACTAAAGGACATCCAGAGACATGTCCCGAAGCCACTCATGTGTTGTCTTGGCTGTGTGCTTAGGGTCATTATCCTGTTGGAAGATGAACTGTCGCCCCAGTCTTAGGTCCTGAGCTTTCTGGAGCAGGTTTTCATCAAGGATCTCTCTGCACTTTCCTCCGTTCATCTTTGCCTTGATCCTGACTAGTCTCCCAGTCCCTGCCGTTGAAAAACATCCCCACAGCATGATGCTGCCACCACCATGCTTCACCGTAGGGATGGTGCCAGGTTTCCTCCAGATGTGTGGCTTGGCATTCAAGCCAAAGAGTTCAACATTGGTTTCATCAGACCAGAGAATCTTGTTTCTCATGGTCTGAGAGTCTTTAGGTGCCTTTTGGCAAACTCCAAGCGGGCTGTCATGTGTATGTTACTGAGGAGTGGATTCTGTGTGGCCACTCTACCATAAAGGTCTAAATGGTGGAGTGCTGCATAGATGGTTGTCCTTCTGGAAGGTTCTCCCATCTCCACAGAGGAACTCTGGAGCTCTGTCAGTGTGACCATCGGGTTCTTGGTCACCTCCCTGAACAAGGCCCTTCTCCCCCAATTGCTCAGTTTGGCCAGGCGGCCAGCTCTATGAAAAATCTTGGTGGTTCCAAACCTCTTCCATTTAAGAATGATGGAGGCCACTGTGTTCTTGGGGACCTTCAATGCTGCAGAAATGTTTTGGTACCCTTCCTGTGCCGTGACACAATCCTGTCTCTGAGCTCTACGGTCAATTCCTTTGACCTCATAGCTTGGTTTTTGCTCTGACATGCATTGTCAATTGTGGGACCTTGTATAGACAGGTGTGTGCCTTTCCAAATTATGTCTAATAAATTGAATTTACCACATGTGGACTCTAATCAAGTTGTAGAAACATCTCAAGAATGATCAATGGAAACAGGATGCACCTAAGCTCAATTTCGAGTCTCATAGCAAAGGGTCTGAATACTTATGTAAATAAGGTATTTCTGTTTTGCAAAAATGTCAGTATGGGGTATTGTCATTGTGGCAATTTTGTCATTATGAGGTATTGTGTGTAGATTGATTGCGGATTTAAAAAAAATGTAATCCATTTTAGATTAAGGCTGTTATGTAACAAAATGTGGAAAAAGTCAAGGGGTCTGAATACTTTCCGAAAGTACATGTGTAAAGACACACAGCCACCATGCCTTTCTCAAACGAAGGATCTCGCACGGTGTTTGTGTATCCTTTTGTACTCTCTCTCTCTCTCTCTCTCTCTCTCTCTCTCTCTCTCTCTCTCTCTCTCTCTCTCTCTCTCTCTCTCTCTCTCTCTCTCTCTCTCTCTCTCTCTCTCTCTCTCTCTCTCTCTCTCTCTCTCTCTCTCTCTCTCTCTCTCTCTCTCTCTCTCTCTCTCTCTCTCTCTCTCTCTCTCTCTCTCTCTCTCTCTCTCTCTCTCTCTCTCTGAAGAGGTTCCTCCTGCGACTTAATTAAAACAAAGTGATGCACCCACCCTAGGTCATTAAGTCTGAAAAGCTTTATGAGTAATTACACCATGGCTGTCACCTCCTCCTTCCCATCTACCATACTTCCAGAGGCTAGGGTTGGAAGTGTGTGTTTGTGCTTTAGTGTGCACATGTGTGTGAATAGGATATCAATTGCATTGCATCTCTTTAATTGAAAACTATGGCCTACCATCTGTTGTGATTGAAGTGTGAAAAAAATGACCAGTTAATGGAAAGGCAACACTCACAAATGAAATAGTTAACGCTTTAACCTTCCCTGTTTCTCGACATTAGATAAGTTCTACCATTCAATGTCTATCAAAATCTTCTTATGAATCCATGTGTCTCGATACGAAGCGGTACATCAAGGGTTAACGCAGAGAGTATTGAACCTTCCAATGTATATGCTTTAGCCAGAGGTGAATAGCCGATACACTGCAGAAATTCTAAGGGCATTTCCTTGAGCCATTTCTGTTTCTCGCTCTCTGTTATTCTCTCTTTCTTCCTTTTTCTCACTCGCTCAAAATGAATACTGTATCAGAAAGTGTCAAATAAATCACCTCCGAGCTTAATCCTCCCCAGCGCCCAGACCGCATGTTCCTCAAGTTCTGAGAGAGTTTCAACACAAAGGCTCGGCTCTCTTCCTCAAATACCTTCCTACCTATAACAGCAGCCGGTGCACTAGCCAGCAGCCGGTGCACTAGCCAGCAGCCGGTGCACTAGCGGTAAAGCTAGTCATATTATACATATAACATGTACAGCGACTTTGTGTTTGATGTGGGGCCGATAGATGGAGAGATTTGATACTAGGCATTTACAGTGAGGTTGCCAAATTGGGCCCTAAACACCTGCCCAACAATGTGTTTAATCCAAGCGCCTGACCCATAATGCTAGGTGTGTGTAATCCAGTTGGAGTTGTGGCGGTGTATAGGGACCATGACACATTTGACTGCCAACCGCCTTAGAGGGCATGAAACACAATCAAGGATTTACTTTAGTGGACACACACAGTAATACTAAGAAAAGTACACACAAACTCATGCATACGCAATCATGTATCATACCACGCACACACAATAAACAACAGCAGGCTCCTTTCACATGGACAAACAATGGAACGGAAAGTTTGTCTCACACAGTTGTTGATTCTCCGGATGGCCTTTTAATGCTTTAGCTTTCATATTGCAGATTGATTGTGACTTCTATCAATGTAATTGTCTGCATCATTTCCAATCCCCCATATATATATATAATTTTTAAGGAAATATATACAGTTTAAGTCAGAAGTTTACAAACACTTAGGTTGGAGTCATTAAAACTTGTTTTTCAACCACTCCACAAATTTCTTGTTAATTAACAAACTATAGTTTTGGCAAGTCGGTTTTGACATCTACTTTGTGCATGACACAAGTAATTTTTCCAGCAATTGTTTACAGACAGATTATTTAACTTATAATTCACTGTATCACAATTGCAGTGGGTCAGAAGTTTACATACACTAAGTTGACTGTGCCTTTAAACAGCTTGGAAAATTCCAGAAACTGACGTCATGGCTTTAGAAGCTTCTGATAGGCTAATTGACATCATTTGAGTCAATTGGAGGTGTACCTGTGGATGTATTTCAAGGCCTACCTTCAAACTCGGTGCATCTTTGCTTGACATCATGGGAAAAGTCTGGTTCATCCTTGGGAGCAATTTCCAACTGCCTGAAGGTACCACGTTCATCTGTACAAACAATAGTACGCAAGTATAAACACCATGGGAACACGCAGCTGTCATACGCAGCTGCTCAGGAAGGAGATGCATTCTGTCTCCTAGAGATGAACGTACTTTGGTGCAAAAAGTGCAAATCAATCCCAGAACAACAGCAAAGGACCTTGTGAAGATGCTGGAGGAAACAGGTACAAAAGTATCTCTATCCACAGTAAAATGAGTCCTATATCAACATAACCTGAAAGGCCACTCAGCAAGGAAGAAGCCACTTCTCCAAAACTGCCATAAAAATAGCCAGACTACAGTTTGCAACTGCACATGGGGACAAAGATCGTACTTTTTGAAGAAATGTCTTCTAGTCTGATGAAACAAAAATAGAACTGTTTGGCCATAATGACCATCGTTATGTTCGGAGGAAAAAGGGGGATGCTTGCAAGCCGAAGAACACCATCCCAACCGTGAAGCACTGGGGTGGCAGCATCATGTTGTGGGGGTGCTTTGCTGCAGGAGGGACTGGTGCACTTCACAAAATAGATGGCATCATGAGGCTTGAAAATGATGTGGATATATTGAAGCAAGACATCAGTCAGGAAGTTAAAGCTTGGTCGCAAATGGGTCTTCCAAATGGACAATGACCCCAAGCATACTTCCAAAGTTGTGGAAAAATCACTTAAGGACAACAAAGTCAAGGTATTGGAGTGGCCATCACAAAGCCCTGACCTCAATCCCATAGAAAATGTGTGGGCAGAACTGAAAAAGCATGTGCGAGCAAGGCCTACAAACCTGACTCAGTTACACCAAAATTCACCCAACCTATTGTGGGAAGCTTGTGGAAGGCTACCCAAAACGTTTACCCAAATACTAACTGAGTGTATGTGTCACGACTTCCACCGAAGGTGGCTCCTCTCCCTGTTCAGGCGGCACTTGGCGGTCGTTGTCGCCGGTCTACTATCTGCCACCGATCCCTTTTCCTTTTCCTTTGGTTTTGTCTGTCTTGTTGTTCACCTGTGTCGAGTTTAGGTTAATTGTGGGGTATTTAATCTCGCCCTACCCTCTAGGTTTTGTGCGGGATCGTTTGTGTATCTGTCATTTGTTTGGGTTGCGTTTGGTTTGTTCTGTTGAACAGGTGTTTTTTCTGGACTGCGTTCCTGTCCTGTTGTGGTGCTGTTGTGGTGCTGTTCCTGTCCTGTTGTGGTCCTGTTGTGGTCCTGTTGTGGTCCTGTTGTGGTCCTGTTGTGGTCCTGTTGTGGTCCTGTTGTGGTGCTGTTGTGGGCCTGTTGTGGTCCTGTTGTGGTCCTGTTGTGGTCCTGTTGTGGTGCTGTTCCTGTCCTGTTGTGGTCCTGTTGTGGTCCTGTTGTGGTCCTGTTGTGGTGCTGTTGTGGTCCTGTTGTGGTCCTGTTGTGGTCCTGTTGTGGTCCTGTTGTGGTCCTGTTGTGGTGCTGTTGTGGTCCTGTTGTGGTCCTGTTGTGGTCCTGTTGTGGTCCTGTTGTGGTCCTGTTGTGGTGCTGTTGTGGGCCTGTTGTGGTCCTGTTGTGGTCCTGTTGTGGTCCTGTTGTGGTCCTGTTGTGGTGCTGTTCCTGTCCTGTTGTGGTCCTGTTGTGGTCCTGTTGTGGTGCTGTTGTGGTCCTGTTGTGGTGCTGTTGTGGTCCTGTTGTGGTGCTGTTGTGGTCCTGTTGTGGTCCTGTTGTGGTCCTGTTGTGGTGCTGTTGTGGTGCTGTTGTGGTGCTGTTGTGGTCCTGTTGTGGTCCTGTTGTGGTGCTGTTGTGGTCCTGTTGTGGTCCTGTTGTGGTGCTGTTGTGGTCCTGTTGTGGTCCTGTTGTGGTCCTGTTGTGGTGCTGTTGTGGTCCTGTTGTGGTGCTGTTGTGGTCCTGTTGTGGTGCTGTTGTGGTCCTGTTGTGGTGCTGTTGTGGTGCTGTTGTGGTCCTGTTGTGGTCCTGTTGTGGTCCTGTTGTGGTCCTGTTGTGGTGCTGTTGTGGTGCTGTGCCTGTTATTTATTGGGCTTGTAAATAAACGCCCTTCCTGCAATTCTCACTCTCCTGCGCCTGACTCCACACCCACCTCTCCTAGGGAGAACCTGACAGTATGTAAACTTCTGACCCACTGGGAATGTGATGAAAGAAATAACAGCTGAAATAAATCATTTTCTCTACTATTATTCTGACATTTCACATTCTAAAAATAAAGTGGTGATCCTAACTGACCTACGACAGGGAATTTTTACTGGGATTAAATGTCAGGAATTGTGAAAAACTGAGTTTAAATGTATTTGGCTAAGGTGTATGTAAACTTCTGACTTCAACTGTATATATACTATATATATATTTAAAATATATATTTTTTAAATATATTTTCTTTCTTTACTATGTTCCCATAATCCTACCACCCATCGCCTCATAGGAGTAAACTAATGAAATATATGTTTGTTCTTTTTTATTCTCCCCAGTGTATTTCATGTTTCAATAATAGTATATTACTTACCGTATCCAATAGGACGGTATAAACTGTGTGGCTATCATTGGTGTGCAGTATACTTTAGTAGATCATGTGTAAATGGATTTAGGATATACTCTGGTTATGTGTTGTGACAGTGTTGTCGCTGGGGCTCTATCCGTCCCTAAAGCTCAATCCCAGGCTCCCTGGGCGATGAGCATCTGCGTGCCGGACGTGTAACCAAGGCTGACACCTCCAGCCAAGTACCAGCCACCCCGGCTATAAACTCTGAAATCCAGATTTTCAGGGGCCGCCTCTGCACCGCAGACACACCGGCTACACTGCCAGAAAGGAGCTGAGTTGCTCTGGCACAGCAGGAAATTCATCACAAGCCCAATAGTTCTCCTACTCTTTTTCTGTCACCAACCGTTGTCCCTGTTGATAGGTGACTTGGGATCCAGAAAGAAAAATTAAGGAAATGTTGTTGGCCCAATGGGAAATGAATTGATAAAGAATGAGTGCGGGGCTTTGCTTTGTAAGGGCAGTCCAGTGTTCTGATATGGGCCACGGAAAGCGGATTATGACCGAACTGAAACTCACAGCCAGTGCGGGCCTTTGCTTTGTAAGGGCAGTCCAGTGTTCTGATATGGGCCACGGAAAGCGGATTATGACCGAACTGAAACTCACAGCCAGTGAATGATAAAGTAGTGGACCTGTAAACAATATTGAAACGTTTTTTAGGGAGCTTTTAAGCGACGTTGAACTGCAGCCTCACTGGTCCAGCACCTTTGTCTAAAATCAGTGAACTCACTCTCAGTTGTGGCAGAGAAAGATCTCCAGCGCTAACAAGTTAGAAAAATGTTCATGGAATTAAAACTGTAGATATCTTTCAAATGTTGATTACCCTCTGGTTTCCACCTGCGTACTCCTTTCCAATTGAAGCCGATATCAACGGTTCACTCTATTTGCAGCAACTTCTGCTGGGTGACAATGGCTGCGTTTAGACAGGCAGACGAATTGAGATCTTTTCCCCCCAACTAATGTGTCTCTTGACCAATCAGATCAGCTCTGAAAAAGATCTGATGTGATTGGTCAACATTTGACCAATTAGTGGAAAAAATATCAGAATTGGACTGCCTCTCTAAACTAAGAGTCAATGTACCATTAAATCCTAATTGAATAACCTCATGGGTCTGAGCAGAGAAAGTGTATTTAGTTATCATTGTGTATAGGTTATAAATCACAGGATGTTGATGTAGGAAGCACTATCAGCACAGCAGTAGTATCATATGAGATTATAACTCGAAGTTTCTCCTTTTGTACGTTTAGAAGAAAGAGGAAGGAGGAAGACTTCCCCAGCCATCTATTCCCAGTGGACTTCTCATTGTGTTCTGTGTAATCTGTGAAATAAGGAAGCGAATCTCCGCTTGCTGTCTGGAGCTTAAATCAATAGCCACTTCCCATTTATTGGATCTAAATACCCACAAAACTTCCAGAATAGCTTATGTTTTAAATACGCCATACTTGATGTTGTTCTCTCCCTCCTCCCTTGTTTCGCTCTCTCTTTCTCTCTTTCTCTCCCTCCTCCCTTGTTTCTCTCTCTCTTTCTCTCTCTCTCCCTTGTCTTGCTCTCTCTTTCTGTTTCTCCCTCTTTCTCTCTCTTTCTATTTTCTATCCACTTGTTCTCTCTCTCTCCTCTCTTTTTCCTCTCTCTCTTTCCCCTATCTCTCTCTCCCCCTCCTTCTATCTGTCTCTCAGCAGTTCCTCTTCACATATTTTCTGGCAAGGGATAAATTAGATGTGATTCAGTTTTAAACACGCTGGCGTCTCATACCCGAGAGCACTGCAATCTGGTCCTTTAGGAAGACCCCCCCCCTCGCTCTCTCTATCTCTCTCTCTCTCTCTCCATCTCTCTCTCTCGCTCTCTCTATCTCTCTCTCTCCCTATCTCTCTCGCTCCCTCTATATCTCTTTCTCTCTCTCTCTCCATCTCTCTCTCTCGCTCTCTCCATCTCTCTCTCCATCTCTCCCACTCTCTCCATCTCTCTCTCTCGCTCTCTCCATTTCTTTCGCTCGCTATCTTCATCTCTCTCTCTTGCCCTCTCCATCTCTCTCTCTAGCTCTCTCCATCTCTCTCGCTCGCTCTCTCCATCTCTCTATCTCTCTCTCTCGCTCTCTCCATCTCTCTCTCTCGCTCTCTATCTCTCTCTGTGTAGCTGGCAGCATTGTTGAGCCTGCATTGCCCATTGAAATATTAAAATAGTAAATTCTTGTCAAAATAGACTCTCTTTTGTCCTCCTGTGCAGCAGATTACTACCAGCCCGTGTTCTTCTGGAATTACCTTGTCAGCCGCTCACAGTCCTAGCCAAACCCTTTCCCATGTCCCCTTATTATAATACTCACAATGTAACGCTAGTATAGGAAACATACCTTTGGTCATAGTAAAACCTCAAACAGACACACAGACATATTATTATGTTGTGATGTTTAGCTGGATTGGCCCATTGGAGCCATCCTGTGGTCCTTGTTCAGTGGTAGATGGATGGCCCAAGGCTCCAGATGATGGAGAAAATGGGGTATTCAGGGGAAGGACATGTTGATATCGGTTTGATATTGTTCTGACTGTATCTTATTTAGATAGGTGGGTGTTACATTGAAAAAGATAGGAGAATGTTGAAAAATGTTGTTGGGGAAAATGGAATGGGGCTTCTCCTACAATGAACTACATCTTCTCAGACTTCTCTGGTGGCCATTGAAGACAGTTCATTTTCTTTCTTTTTTTTTACCCCTTTTTCTCCCCAATTTCGTGGTATCCAATTGGTAGTTACAGTCTTGTCTCATCGTTGCAACTCCCGTACGGATTCAGGAGAGGCGAAGGTCGAGAGCCGTGCATCCTCCGAAACACGACCCAACCAAGCCGCACTGCTTCTCAACACAATGCCTCATCCAACCCGGAAGCCAGCCGAACCAATGTGTCAGGGGAAACACTGTACACCTGGCGACAGTGTCAGCGTGCAGTTCGCCCCACACACCACAGGAGTCGCTGGTGCGCCAAGGACATCCCTGCCGGCCAAACCTTCCCCTAACCCGGATGACGCTGGGCCAATTGTGCACCGCCCCATGGGTCGCCTGGTCGCGGTCGGCTGCGACAGAGCCTGGACTCAAACCCAGAATCTCTAGTGGCACAGCTAGCACTGCAATGCATTGCCATAGACCACTGTGCCACTCAGGAGGCCTGACAGTTCATTTTGTGACCAGGCACAAACGCTGATTCAGAGAACCTGGCTTTTATGAACCCCGTCAACCGGTGATAGATTCCAGATCAGATTGAATAAATAACAGCCAAATAACAATATGGGAGTATTGCCAGATAACACCGCCATTACTGTCTTCTCTGAGAGACATCTAGGGCTTGTTATTGTACATATCATAAATGGGGTTCTATAAAACGGGTTCGAGGAGATCTGCGATCTGATTGGCTGAAAGGAAGCGATGGAGAGGAGGTGGGCTTCTATCATGTCGAGAGGGTTGGGGGGTTGTTGCTAGTTATTAATGTCGGTGTCTCTCAAACTGCTTCTCTCTCTGGAATGTATCATCAGAGTTGATTAAGATGTGTGAAACAGGCAGGCTCCTCTCCTCCTCCCTTTTTACCTACAGCACACTTCCTCCCTCCCTCTCTCCGTCTCTCACTCCTTCCCTCTCTCCATCTCTCACTCCTTCCCTCGCTCCGTCTCTCACTCCTTCCCTCTGTCTGTCTCTCACTCCTTCCCTCTCTCCGTCTCTCACTCCCTCCCTCTCTCCGTCTCTCACGCCTTCCCTCTATCCATCTCTCACTCCTTCCCTCTCTCCATCTCTCACTCTTTCCCTCTCTCCGTCTCTCACTCCCTCCCTCTCTCCGTATCTCACTCCTTCCCTCTCTCCGTCTCTCACTCCCTCTCTCTCTCTCTGTCTCTCACTCCTTCCCTCTCTCCGTCTCTCACTCCTTCCCTCTCTCCATCTCTCACTCTTTCCCTCTCTCCGTCTCTCACTCCTTCCCTCTCTCCGTCTCTCACTCCTTCCCTCTCTCCGTCTCTCACTCCTTCCCTCGCCTGCCTGTCTCCTGCTCATGTGTGCGTTATTACATAAAGACGTTTTTGTTTATTTTTACGATCTCATTATCCTTTGAACATGCAAGCCACAGTGAGAGCAGGGAAGATCCCATGGTCTGATACAACCTGATACTGAGCCTCCTTCACAGCTACTGAGACCATGATGTTATTAGTGGATTAATTTGTCTCTCCTAATGCACTTAGCAATTCTCCATAGCTGTATCCCTCCTTCCTCCCCTCTCTTCCCTCTCGCTCTCTACCTCGGTATGTGGCTGTGAAGGAGGGATGGTGAGTGGTGGGTGGATGTCTGACTACAGGGAAGCAGTGAAATGAATCTAGGGCTTGTAGGAAACAGATAGATTTGAATTACCCGGCTCCCTGAGAGCAGACTATGAGAGGAAGTACATACACAGTGTAATTAGATTACAGCCCACAGTCAGCTGTGTCTCTCTCTCTCTCTCTATTTTCCCCAGCAGTGATGTTAACATTAAGTCTGCATTATTATAAACCAACCATTATTTTAGCCAAGGAGGCTACTCAATCAACTGTATCAAAATAGCCATTTTGTAGCTACTCGCTAATCCAAAGCTTGTGAATAGCTAGTACATCTCCATAGCTAGTTGCTAAACTCAACCTGTAGCCTCATTTGCCTTACTGTTAGCGGGCTAGACTGAATATTATAGCTACTTGATAATCCATAGCTAACTACTAGCTCGTACATAGCCATTGCTAGCTAGTTAGCTAGTTGCTCAAAAATGTGCCTCATATGACCCACAGTGATGTGGTAATCGCATAGCCTCTACTTGTGCAATGCTACAGAATACAAACTGTGCTGTACTGAAACTGTTGCTAATTTTAGCATCATGTTGCTAAACTGTGTGTTGTTAGTGTGTCCCATTGGCTGACAGCTTGAGCTTCTGCACAAAGTTCACATACAGTACATAAGCGGCTAACATTTGAATCGGTTTGGAGGAAAAGTTATTGAATTATCCAAATGGGAGCCGGGAGTTAAAAAGTGATGACTTGCTTTGTGTGTTTCCGCCTCCCCCGCTGTGCGAGAAAGGGGATTCAGCATGTCTTTTTTTCCTGACCTCTTTTGAGAAGGAAAAATCTAAAACGTTGCCTCGTTACCACACTCTAACCATCCCGTGACATAGCCACCTCCTGGAGATGAGAGTTTCCTCACACATAAACACTGATCTCTCAGGCTTGCTAAATCCTTGCAGTCCTATTGTTAACAGAATACTACATTTCTTCACCAATCTCTCTTCAATAACTCTCTTTTTTTGTGGTCCTCAGCCCGACACACACTGTATATGGACTGGAGGACAAAGGGCTGGAGTTAATTATGTGGTTAACGTAGAAGAGTTTTCTTGGGATTAGGCAGTAGGGAGAGAGGTATTAGGAGCAGAGGGGGGTATTTGATCTGTCCACTGCCAGGAACTGTAATCCCACTTCCTCTCTCTCTGACCTCACTTGCCTTTTAGGAGGGAGTGCATGGGCAGTTACACAGGAGATAATATTTTAGAAGCAGCGGTGCCCTTGGGGACAGGTTTGCATCACCTCGGAGTGGAGGACAGGTGAGGACGACACACTACTGGCGGTGTGTGTGTGTTGTTCTCAGCCTTTAGGGAACCCCCAGCAGCGGCAGTGGTACAGTAGCAGACCCATCGTGAATTTCACCATGTTCAGTTCCCCCTCACACACCCCTTCACCTGAGTGGGAAAACACCTCTGTATGGTCGTGTTTTGTCCAGTGTGTCTCTGTTCCTAGAAAAACAATCACAAGAGACTAGTTGTCAACATTTCAGATGTAAGACGTTTCTCAGGACAAGTTTCTGTATAGAATAACATACACAACAGAGTGTGATTTTGTCTAGCGAAGACAGTACCCCTCCATCTACAGAGCTAAGTGTTCCTACCGATTGGACATACTCTCTCCTAGCCTAGCGCTAACTGCTGGCTCAATGTAGAAGTCCCAGGCCCACCTCTAAACCACAGAAGGCTGGGTGTATGGTCATGTGCTTCCTGGTTCTACCTCTAGACAGGTGTCTGGGTCAGGCCGTGTCGTACCCTGGCCCAGGTGTCCAACCTCATCTCCCTGATAGCCCCGGGGCTGGCTCCACTTGTCTCTGTTAGGCGAGCCCACCACTGATGCTGGGGGGCTGTGTGTATGTGTATCTGAATGTCCTCCTGTCACAGAGGGAAGGGTGGTGCTGGCTTTTTCTGTTTGCCTATTTTTCAAGACCGCTCTTCTCAGAGCAGCGAGGCGTTTCCAACTGAGATCTCTATCAGCTGTGATTTATATGATGTGCTCCCTCTCTTTCTTCCTCTTCCTCTCCCTCACTTCTCTCTCTTTTACGCTCTCTCTACTTCTCTCTCTCTTAGTTTGTATCTCTTACTCTCTTTCTCTCCCTCTATCTGTCTCTCTCCTTCACCCTCTTTCTCTCTCTCCTTCACCCCCCCCCCCCCCCCCCTCTCTCTCTTTCTCTCCTTCTCCTTCTCCCACTCTCTTTGGTCCTCCCGTCCGTCCATCATTTATTTCTCTAGCTGGTGCCACCTCCTCATCACTATCTCTCTACCTTGCTACCCTGGCCTCATATGACAAGAATAGCAGAAAGAGACCAGTGGAGGTACAAGGAAAAGACAAATGGGAGTGTGATATTCATGGCTAGTGGATGAGAGAGGCATGTAGCAATGAAAGGATGAAAAAGGATTACAGAGGGGAGGATGATATGAAAGAGGGGAGGATGATACAAAACAATGCACCAGGAACATGTGTGTGCTGTATCCTCTCAAAAAGTCCCTCATTCATTTGGTAGATGAGTAAATTATTCATCACGATCAGGGACCAACTCACCCTCTTTGTGTGTGTGTGTGTGTGTGTGTGTGTGTGTGTGTGTGTGTGTGTGTGTGTGTGTGTGTGTGTGTGTGTGTGTGTGTGTGTGTGTGTGTGTGTGTGTGTGTGTGTGTGTGCAGGCATATACACGTTTTTGTATGGGTGCATCTGTTGTTTATTTTTAACCTGCATGTGAATGTTTATTCCTTATTCCTCTCTGATTCATGCTGGTCTGTTGTTATTCCAGTGACTCTGGAACAAGAATACTCCCAACAGTCCACCAAGCTGTTACTTACAGTACCCGGTGAGAGCCCATACATTGGCCACAAAATCAGTAGCTTCACTCTGTTTTTGTAGTGTGTGTGCATACACAAGCATGTGTGCCTGCCTGCTACCACTCCTCCCTGACTCTCTTTCTCTCTCTCTCCTCCCTCCCCTCCTAAACTCTCGCTCTCTCAATTGCTCACACTCTCTCTCCGCGTCTCCTCTTGGCTCTAAGTATCGTAGTCTGGCTGTACTTTCAAAGGGAGCGGAGTGCGTCCACCCTCCCTAGCTCCATTTATGCCGCGGTCTGGTGTTTTGCTGCCCCAGCATACGCGGATAGCCTGCCTATAGACCGCTGGATCAGGAGAGTCTCTTAGAAGGAAAGAGGAGAAGGACGCTCTCGCTGCTGCAGCCCCTGTTTCGTTTAGCATGAATTTCACAGCAGTGGCGCCGGTCCGAGCCAGACAGCCAGCAGTCTGTGCCGGAGCTCCGAGAGGACTACCTCTTCCTCAGACCAGTGTCTTGGAATCCACAGACTGAGAGGGAGAGATCCGGGAATCTTTTTCCATCTACAGGGACATAAAGGAAAGCAGGAACAGGGTACTGTGTGATATTGTGTTAGGAAGGAGACAAAAAGGATTTTGAAGGATCGATACGCTGTGATGCTTTTCAGAGCTGGACAGGAATAAGGATCACTTGGATGCTCTCTTGGGTGAGACTCTACTGCCTCTGCGTCCATATCCACGCTGCTCTCCATCCCAGCTCGGCTCTCTCCGCAAGGGGAGAGGGATTCTGAGAGTCTGTAGTTGTGGGGAATAGCTGCTCTCCATCCCAGCTCGGCTCTCTCCGCGAGGGGAGAGGGATTCTGAGAGTCTGTAGTTGTGGGGAATAGCTGCTCTCCATCCCAGCTCGGCTCTCTCCGCGAGGGGAGAGGGATTCTGAGAGTCTGTAGTTGTGGGGAATAGCTGCTCTCCATCCCAGCTCGGCTCTCTCCGCGAGGGGAGAGGGATTCTGAGAGTCTGTAGTTGTGGGGAATAGCTGCTCTCCATCCCAGCTCGGCTCTCTCCGCGAGGGGAGAGGGATTCTGAGAGTCTGTAGTTGTGGGGAATAGCTGCTCTCCATCCCAGCTCGGCTCTCTCCGCGAGGGGAGAGGGATTCTGAGAGTCTGTAGTTGTGGGGAATAGCTGCTCTCCATCCCAGTTCGGCTCTCTCCGCGAGGGGAGAGGGATTCTGAGAGTCTGTAGTTGTGGGGAATAGCTGCTCTCCATCCCAGCTCGGCTCTCTCCGTGAGGGGAGAGGGATTCTGAGAGTCTGTAGTTGTGGGGAATAGCTGCTATTGCTGCTGCTTTTTCTCTTTCTCTGCCTTGTACTCGTTTTCCACATCCCTATCTTTGCCAATCTCTGCTGCAGACTGCTCTGCTCTGTCGTCCCTCCAGGGATTCGAAAGCCTGGAAGCTGGATTCAGCTGCACCTCCATCGTCTTGGCGCTGCACTAGCCCTCTCTCTATCACTCTATCCCTTTTTTGCCTGTTGTTTTCCGATGTGAGAGATTTCATCCAGCAAACGGTGGGGATGGTGGTCGTTTTTTTAACCACACCGAGGGCTCAGGCTCTGGATCGAGAAGGTTTGTAGCGCTCTCGCAAGGCAGAGGAAACCTTCAGTTACCATAGACAGTAAACAGGGTTATCGAGCTAAGATTAGTCATTTAGTTTTACAGATGGAGGCATTTTGGTTTTAGAATATGTGTTCCCCTGATTAATCGGTTGCTGTTTAGGCTGCCAGTGATCATTTGTGTTGTGGTGTCTAGGAGAGTGCTTTAACAAAAATCTTTAGTTGGCAAGGGGGAGGGTCGTTTTTGGGGGGGGGCTGTTGTTTTTTGGGTTTTGTGTTTTTGGTGCTCTGGAGGATAGGAATAGGAAATAGGCTCCTGGAAGGATTTCGTCGCTGGATTTGAGAATTTTGCTCCTTTTTGGAAAGATTTGGGTTTTTCTTTCTCCTGAACATACCTTTTTTTCCTGCAGTGTTTTTGGGATCATTGTCTTCAGGAGGAGGATCTTGTTTTTGTTCATTCTCTTCTGATTCAATTTTAATTGTGCTGGGAAGCCGGGGATCATGGGCCCTGGATCCATCTGAAATGTCGTCTTCCTCTTCCTGTCGCGTGGGAGGAAGTTGGAGAGGAATGATGCTCCCTTGGAAATCCGCCCCCGTGCTTCAGGCGGTCCTGGAGGTGGGCGGAGGACTGCTGCTAGTGCAGCGGCCCGCGGCGCTCCTGGTGTGGGCCAGCCCGGCCTGCCTGTTCCGGCTGGTGCTCTCTCTGGCCCTGCTGGCTTTCCCCTGCCCTGCAGTGGCCGCCCGCGTCTCCTCCAGCCTCAGCACCACCCACCACGTCCACCACTTCCACAACAAGCATGGAACGGTGCCCATCGCCATCAACAGGATGCCGTTCCTCACGCGTGGGGGCCACGGTAAGGTCCAAACTACTTCGTCCTATTCTAACGGTCGGTGTATCGGTTACGTAGCGCTTTATCACACACGTGAGAGTGTTTACATGTGTGATGTGTGGATATATGATGTGGGTTATGGGGGTCAGTGGGAAGTTTATGGTCTTGAATGGGGTTGATTTGCAGTTGGCGAGGAGGTGGTCCCGGTTGAGAGTTTCCATACATGTACATCCGGCTTCCACACATGTACATCCATCTATTGATCCTGGTCAATCCACACAGAAAGGGCACCCCATTGGCTGCTCAGCTGTCTTCCACAGCGCCTCATTGGCTGCAGGTCCCCGCTGGTCACACTGATTCATGGCTCCGGAATGGCCGATGATGATGTTTACGACAACCATTACTGCCGCTGTCCTTTGCTTTGCTTTGCTGTGTATCCTCAGACAACAGGGCCCCCTATGCACATGATTCATACACGCAGTGGCTATTTTGGATCAACACTATGCGGGGTTGTGACATATGCAGATCAATGTAATCATCATATGTAGCGCAACTGTTGACACACAATGGCTGGGTTCTAATGTCCTTTAACTTCTACTTGCACACAATCCCGGATCCGGGAGCACCCCCATCAGTAAAAAAGCTGACTAGCATAGCCTAGCATAGCGTCACAAGTAAATACTAGCATCTAAATATCAATAAATCACAAGTCCAAGACACCAGATGAAAGATACACATCTTGTGAATCCAGCCATCATTTCTGATTTTTAAAATGTTTTACAGGGAAGACACAATATGTATTTCTATTAGCTAACCACGATAGCAAAAGACACAACTTTTTTTTCCCACCATTTTTTTCCTGCATAGGTAGCTATCACAATTTCGACCAAATAAAGATATAAATAGCCACTAACCAAGAAACAACTTCATCAGATGACAGTCTGATAACATATTTATTGTATAGCATATGTTTTGTTAGAAAAATGTGCATATTTCAGGTATAAATCATAGTTTACCATTGCAGCCACCATCACAACTCTCACCAAAGCAACTAGAATAACTACAGAGACCAACGTGAATTACCTAAATACTCATCATAAAACATTTATGAAAAATACACAGCGTACAGCAAATGAAAGACAAAGATCTTGTGAATCCAGCCAATATTTAAGATTTTTTAAGTGTTTTACAGCGAAAACACAATATAGCATTATATTAGCTTACTACAATAGCCAACCACACAACAGCATTGATTCAAGCCAACAATAGCGATAACGAATAAACCAGCAAAAGATATTAATTTTTTCACTAACCTTCTCAAACTTCTTCAGATGACAGTCCTATAACATCATATTACACAATACATATAGAGTGTGTTCGAAAATGTGCATATTTAGCGGCACAAATCGCGGTTATACAATGAGAATAGTAGCCAAGCTGCCAACAATATGTCGGGAGAAATCTTGGGAGAGGCACCTAATCTAATCACTAACTAATCATAAACTTGACTAAAAAATACAGGTTGGACAGCAAATGAAAGATACATTAGTTCTTAATGCAATCGCTGTTAGATTTTTAAAATTAACGTTACTACGACATACAGCGTGCGTTAAAGCGAGACCGCACCGAAATTAATGGCGGAATATGAGTTTTACATTTTTCAACAGAACAACGAATTAACATCATAAATAGTTCTTACTTTTTGATGAGCTCCCATCAGAATCTTGGGCAAGTTGTCCTTTGTCCAAAATAATCGTTGCTCGGTTGTAGATTGTCGCCTTCAACTTTGGAATTAGCAGTAAACATTAGCCATGTGGCCCAGACGTGCCCAACTCACTAGAACGCAGCACAAATAAATACCCGAAAATCGCAATATACTGATATAAACTGATATAACTCGGTTTAAAATAACAACATTATGATGTCTTTAACACCTATATCGAATAAAATCAGAGCCGGATATATCTAAGGGCTATAACGGGAGCTT